>NC_086126.1:14407734-14630234 GCF_963921235.1 Mobula hypostoma | reverse complement strand
ACACTCTCTCTCACAAACATACACAGTCTCTCTCTCTCTCACATACTCTCTCTCTCACACAGTCTCTCTCTCACACACAGTCTCTCTCTCACACAGTCCCTCTCTCTCACACAGTCTCTCTCTCTCACACAGTCTCTCTCTCACACACACACAGTCTCTCTCACACTCACTCTCTCTCATACACTCAGTCTCTCTCTCACACACAATCTCTCTCTCTCACACTCACTCTCTCTCATACAGTCTCTCTCTCTCACAGTCTCTCTCTCACACACACACAGTCTCTCACACACAGTCTCTCTCTCACACACACACACACAGTCTCTCTCACACACAGTCTCGCTCTCACACACACACACTCTCTCTCTCTCACACACTCACACTCAGACACAGTCTCTGTCTCTCTCACACACAGTATCTCTCTGACACACCGACACACACTCAGTCTCTCTCTCACACACACACACACACTCACTCTCTCTCACACACAGTCTCTCTCTCATACACACACACAGCGACATCCCTCTATTCTGAGGCTGTGTCCTTCTGGTCTTAGACTCCCCCACCATGGGAAGCACCCTCCCTATGTCCATGCTAGCAAGGCCTTTCCACGTTCGATAGGCTTCAAGGAGGTCACCCCCTTGTTCAGTTTTGACGTTTGCCATTTGGAAAGATGTTACGAAACCAGAAAGAGCAGTGAAAAGGCTGACAAGGACTTGAGGGACTAGTTATGTCGAGCAGTTGGGCAGGTTTGGAGTGTAGAAGGTAAGAGTGACCTTACAGAGGTGATTAAAATGATATTGATGAAGAGACCAGTTTTTATTTTAGAGACACAATGCAGAAACCAGGCCTTAAGCCCATCTGACCAATTAGCCTCCCGACCGGTCCGTCTTTGGACTGTGGGAGCAAACCGGCGCGCCCGGTGGGGGGATCCCACGCGGCCATGGGAGGGACGTATGAACTCCTGACGGACAGCGGTGGGAATCGAACCCCGAGATGTGACGGCTGGCGCCGCGGCGGCAAGTTGGCTGCCGGGGGGGGCGGGGGTTGGCGCTCGTCGAGGCCGTGAGCATCTTCCAAAACTCCCGCCAGCTATCCATTCTTTTCACCCGCCACCCCCCGCCGGGCCTTCCTACCTCTGCGGTTTGCAGAACTTGCACAGGGGGAGGAAATCCATCACCGAGATGAAGACAAACTCCCGCGCGTCGTCGATGACGTCCAGGATGGCATCCAAGTCAGTGGTGCGGCCAGACCCACACAGCGGCGGAGGGGCACTCTGGGAAAGGGGAGGGGAGGGGTACGTCACAGTTAGTCCCATACCATACGACAGACGGGCATTCGTCCCATCGTCTCTGTCCCCACCAGTCCATCACGGCTGATCTACGCACAGTGGCCACCCGTACCCCAGTGGCCACTGAGTGTGTGTCCGTGGTCTCCTGGTGCTGAAGCCCGTCCAGTTCCAGGTTCGACCTGTTGTGCGTTCAGAGATGCTCTTCCGCACACTGCTGTTGTAACGGGTGGTTATGTGAGTTCCTGTCAGCTTGAACCAGTCTGGCCATTCTCCTCCGACCTCTCTCATTAACAAGGTGTTTTCACCCACAGAACTGCTACTCACTGACTGCTTCTTTTTGTTTCTCGCACCATTCTCTGTAAACTCCAGAGACTTTCGTGCATTAATATCCCAGGAGATCAGCTGTTTGTGAGATACTCTAACCACCCCATCTGGCACCAACACGGTCAAAGTCAGTTCGATCACATTTACTCCCCCATTCTGGCGTTTGGCCTGAACAACAATTGAACCTCTTGACCATGTCCGCGTGCTTTTATGCATTGAGTTGCTGCCACGTGATTGGCTGATTAGATATTTGCATTAACAGTTTTGGTCTCCAAATTTGAGGAAGGACATTCTTGCTATTGAGGGAGTGCAGTGTAGGTTCACGAGGTTAATTCCCAGGATGGCAGGACTGTCATATGTCGAAAGATTGGAGCGACTGGGCTTGTATACACTGGAATTTAGAAGGATGAGAGGGGATCTGATTGAAACATATAAGATTATTAAGGGATTGGACACGCTGGAGGCAGGAAACATGTTCCCGATGTTGGGGGAGTCCAGAACCAGAGGCCACAGTTTGAGAATAAGGGGTAGGCAATTTAGAACGGAGTTGAGGAAAAACTTTTTCACCCAGAGAGTGGTGGATGTATGGAACGCTCTGCCCCAGAAGGCTGTGGAGGCCAAGTCTCTGGATGCTTTCAAGAAAGAGATGGATAGAGCTCTTAAAGATAGCGGAATCAAAGGTTTTGGGGATAAGGCAGGGACTGGATACTGATTGTGGATGATCAGCCATGATCACAGTGAATGGTGGTGCTGGCTCGAAGGGCCGAATGGCCTACTCCTGCACCTATTGTCTATTAACGAGCAGGCGTACCCAATAAAGTGGCCACTAAGTGTAGCCTTCCCCTCAACCCCACTCTCCTGCCTTCTCCCTGTAATCTTTGACACCCTGATTAATCAGGAACCGATCAACCTCCGCTTTAAATATTCCCAATGAGTTGGCCTCCACAGTCGTCTGTGGCAATGAATTCCCTCCAGCTAAAGAAGTTCTTCCTCATCTCTGTTCTAAAGGGACGTCCCTCTATTCTGAAGCTGTGTCCTCTGGTCCCAGACTCCCCCACTGTAGGACACATCCTCCCCACGTCCACTCTATCTAGGCCTTCCAATATTTGACAGGTTTCAGTGAGAGCTCCGTCCTCGTTCTCTGAACGCCAGCGAGTAAGAGCTCTCCCTCCTCTGACTGGGACGTGACAGGGATTTTTTTTTAAAAGAACCCGGCGGATGGGGGACGGGGATTGGGGCACTCACCGAAACGTAGACGCGGGCGTCGATGCCGTTCAGTGTCAGATGGAGCGGGCGCTGCTTGCTGGAGAGGGCGGCGTAGGCGCTGGGCCAGCGCTTCGGGATAGTCGCCCCCTGGGCGCCCAGGTACCAGTATACCCTGAAGACCCGCTCCAGGTCCTGCGCCAGGCAGCTGCAGTTGGACACCACGACGCCCAGCTCCTTCACCTGAGGACAACAGGCAGTGATTACCCCCCATCTTCCGCAACCCCCCCACCCCACCCCACCTCCGTACAAACGATGCCTTTCGGCCCATCGCGCCCCTGCTGGCACATGGATTCTCCCACTTTTCATAGTCTTATCACCTGTTGCCCCCCCCCACCCCACTCACCCGGACAATGAACCCACTGCCCCACCCCCCGACGTCAGGAGGGAATCAGAGCACTCGGGGGTGGGAACCCAGGTGGTGCCAGCTCCACACACAGAGACAACTAGAGACGGCGACGGGGGGGGGGGGGGCCAGCACCGAGAGTGGCGAGCCTGTGGGGACAGAGTCAGGAATCCGGGGGCTGAACACGGTGCGACCGTCGCCCCGAGCTGCAAATATCTCAATGTAGAGAGAGGTACAGCACAGAAACAGGCCCTTCGGCCCATATAGTCCGTGCTGAAACCATTTAAACTGCCCACTCCCATTGGCCTGCACTGGGACCATCGCCCTCCAGACCCCTACCATCCATGTACCTATCCAAACTTCTCTTAGACATTGAAATCGAGCCTGTATCCACCACTTGCGCTGGCAGCTCATTCCACCCTTTGAGTGAAGAAGTCTCCCCTCATGTTCCCCTTAAACTTCTCCCCTTTCACCCTTAACCCCTAACCCTTGATTGAAGTCCCACCCAACCTCAGTAGAAAAAGCCTGCTTGCATTTACCCTATCTATACCCCTCATAATTTTGTATACCTCTACCAAATGTCCCCTCAAAATCTTCTACGTTCCAAGGAATAAAAGTCCTAACCTGTTCGATCTTTCCTTATAACTCAGGTCCTCCAGACCCGGCAACATCCTTGTAAATTTTCTCTGCACTCTTTCAACCTTGTTTACATCTTTCCTGTGGGTAGGTGACCAAAATTATTCACAATGCCCTAAATTAGGCCTCACCAACGTCTGGTACAACTTCAACGTGACATCCCATCTCCAGTACTCAGTACATTGATTTATGAAGGCCGATGGGAATGGCAGTCAACAGGGACCAGGTGGGCTGAAAGGCCTGTTTCTGTACGTTACAACTGAAACACAAGCCCCTCCCAGCGCCAAAAGCATCAGGCCTTAGCGGCCCACAACCTCAAAAGCATCCATCGACCACCTGCAGAGGAAAGGGGAGATTTTCCACTCTGCTACTAACCCCACCCCCCCCAACACCGCACCCGTCCACAATTACCTGCGTCAACGAGCGCCAGTCCATGTTGGCGCTGCCCAGGTAGACGTGCCTCCCGTCCACCACCCACAGCTTGGTGTGGACGATCCCGCTGGTGAGATTCTCCAGCCGCACACCTCGCACCTCAGCGCCTGCGGGGCGGAGTCAGTTAACGAGCCAGCCGCCGCCTCACAATCCCCCCCCGGAGGCGCGAGTTCGTCCTCCACCCCCGGGCGTTCCACCATCCCTCCCACGTCCCAACAACCTGCGGTGTCAGCGGGGGGGCGGGGACGGAGTGGGGGTGGGAACCGGGGTTGGGGGGGGGGTGGTTTGGGATTGCCAGCACAACTCGACGGGCCGAACGTCCTGCCGTGTCGCTCGGGAAGCAGAAGGCAGCGCCTGCAGGGCAGGGGAAGTGAGGGAGGGGATAGGCTGGTGGGAGACGGGATGAAGGGCCTCCCCTCTCCCCTCCCCTGGCCTTCTTGGTGACTCCCCTCCTTGCCTTCATTCGGGCCAAGAGTGTCGTCACGACCGCTGAAAGTAAGGTGCCTCCGATCCTCCCGGTGGGGGCTGAGGGCGTTGGACATGGTGGTGGGGTGGGGTTGGGGGGGAGAATGCGCCGGTGGAAATTAAGCCAAGGGTGGGATTGCTCTGCAGGGATCCCGTGTTGACCGCTCGGTTTAGTTCTGGTCACCTCGTCGCAGGAAGGGTGCGGAAACTCCGGAGAGGGCGCAGAGGAGGTTTTAGACCCGCTCCGGTTGTCGCGGGCACATGGAAGCGTAGGGAGAAATGTCTACGTCAAAACAAATCAGCGACGATCGCTCTGTCGATACGATTCCGGCGCCCACACACACGAACGGTCACCAAACGCCTCTGGACTGCGGCGGGGGGGGAAACTGGAGCACCCGGCGGAAACCCACGCGGTCACGGGGGGAGAACGTAGAAACACAGAAAATCTACAGCACAATACAGGCCCTTCGGCCCACAAAGCTGTGCTGAACATGTCCTTACCTTAGAAATTACCCAGGGTTACCCATAGCCCTCTATTTCTCTAAGCTCCCTGTATCCATCAAGGAGTCTCTTAAAAGACCCTATCGTTTCCACCTCCACTGTTGCCGGCAGCCCATTCCACACACTCACCACTCTCTGCATAAAAAAACTCACCCCTGACATCTCCTCTGTACCTACTTCCAAGCACCTTAAAACTGTGCCCTCTCCTGCTAGCCATTTCAGCCCTGGGAAAAAGCCTCTGACTATCCACATGGTCAATGCCTCTCATCATCTTGTACACCTCTATCAGGTCACCTTTCATCCTCCATCACTCCAAGGAGAAAAGGCCGAGTTCACTCAACCTATTCTCATAAGGCATGCTCCCCAATCCAGGCAACATCCTTGTAAATCTCCTCTGCACCCTTTCTATAGTTTCCACATCCTTCCTGTAGTGAGGCGACCAGAACTGAGCACAGTACTCCAAGTGGGGTCTGACCAGGGGTCCTATATAGCTGCAACATTACCTCTCGGCTCTTAAACTCAATCCCACGATTGATGAAGGACAATACACCGTATGCCTTCTTGACCACAGAGTCAATCTGCGTAGCAGCTTTGAGTGTCCTATGGACTCAGACCCCAAGATCCCTCTGATCCTCCACACTGCCAAGAGTCTTACCATTAATACTATATTCTGCCATCATATTTGACCTACCAAAATGAACCACCTCACACTTATCTGGGTTGAACTCCATCTGCCACTTCTCAGCCCAGTTTTGCACTCTATCAGTGTCCCGCTGTGACCTCTGACAGCCCTCCACACTATCCACAACACCCTCAACCTCTGCATCAGAACGTGTACACTCCTTACAGGCAGTGGCTGGAATTGAACCCCCCCCCCACCAATCTGGGGATATCAGGCACTGTAAAGCGACCAGGCTAACCGCTAGGCCACCGTGCTGCCCCTCAGAGAAGACGTCTTTCGAGGAGAGGTTGAGCGAGCCAGGTCTTTTCTGTCTGGAGCGAAGGAGGATGAGAGGTGACTCGATAGAGCTGCTCCAGATAAGAGGCACGGGTGCTTCGCGCAACGCTTTACGGTACCGGCGGCCCGGGATCAGTTCCCGCCGCTGCCCGCAAGGAGTTTGTACGTTCTCCCCCCCGTGACCGCGTGGGTTTCCTCCGGGTGCCGCGGGTTCCTCCCACAGTCCAACGACCCATCGGTTGGTAGGTTAGCTGGTCATTGTAATCTGTCCCGTGATTAGGCTGGGGTTAAAGCGGGGCTCGAAGGGCCAGAATGCCCATTCTGCGCCGTACCTCAGTAAATCAATAATTAAACAGACGAGGGGCTAGGTAGAGTTGACAGCCAGCGCCAATTCCCCAGTTCGGGAACTTTTTTGCGGCGGGCTGCAGTCAGCGAAAGAAGTCGTGCACCGCAGACGCAGAGCTCGGGCGACATGAAGACAGGTGGAGGAGCAGGTAGTTCAGAGGAAGTAGGGAGGCTACAGAAGGACTTAGACAGATCAGGAGCACGGGCAAAGAAGTGGCAGACGGAATACAGTGTCGGGAGGTGTACGGTCACGCACTTTGGCAGCAGGATGGGGAGAAAATTCAAAAATCGGAGGCGCAGGGGAACTTTAACTTGTAGGCTAAGTCGGTGGTGAGGAAGACAAATGTGATGAGGGGGGTTAGTTTGAAAAGACGAGGAAACAAAAGCAAATATGTAAACCTGAGATTTTCTAAGGCACTGTTGAAGCCTCACCCGGAGTACTGTGAGCAGTTTTGGGCCCCTCATCTAAGAAGGGACGTGCTGGCGTTGGGGAGGGTCGAGAGGAGATTCACCAGAATGATCCCAGGAATGAAAGGGTTAACTTATGAGGGGCGTTCGAAGGCCTTGGGCCTGTACTCGCTGGGGTTTAGAAGAACGAGGAGGGAGGGGATCTCATCAAAACCTAATGAATATTGAAAGGCCTCGAAAGAGTGGACATGGAGAGGATGTTTCCTTCGGTGGGAGAGTCCAGACCCAGAGGGCACGGCCTCAGAATAGAGGGACGTCCACTTAGAACAGAGATGAGTTGGAATTTCTTTAGCCAGAGGGTGGTGAATCTGTGGAATTCATTGTCACAGGCTGATGTGCAGGCCAAGTCATTGGGTATAGTTAAAGCGGAGGTCAAAAGGTTCTTGATTAGTTGGGGCGTCAAAGGTTACGGGGAGAAAGCAGGAGATTGGGGTTGAGAGGGATAGTAAATCAGCCATGATGGAATGGAGGAAAAGACTCGATGGGCCGAATGGCCTAATTCTGCTCCTGTGTCTTACGTCTAATTTTAAGGTGACCAGAGGACACTAAAGTGGGATGCCAGAGGTAATTCTTTTAAAACACAGAGAATGGGTGGGTCAGTACAACACTGTGGGCCAAAGGGCTGTACTACAACACAAAGGGCAAAATGGCCTCTGCCTCTGTTGCGATGACTGAGAATCGAGGGGGACGTGCCTGCCGTCAAGCACAGGGAGGTGGGCAAACGTTGCTGCCGGAGCCTTTGCTCTGGGGGTGGGGAGAAGGGTGAGGGAGAGCGGTGGCTGGGGAGAAACAAATGGGGGGGGTGCGCAGTGGGAGAACGCAGGGCCGCCGCTCCCCGGGAATTACCCTTCTCCACCAGGTAGTCGGTGTCCTCCGCGGACTGCTGGGGGCTGTTCACGGCGACCTTCAGCTTGATCCCGCGGGAGCTCAGAGCCCCCAGCTCCTCCAAGATCCGGTGGCCCTGTGGGGGGGGAATGGCAGGGCACCGGATTACTGAGAGCGAACCTGGAGCGGCCTCCGTTCCCAACGCACTGAGACGCCGCCCTCGGGCTGATCCCCTCTCTCTCTCCCCCAGGGTCATCTTCGTAAACCCAGGGAAAAAGGATGTTGGCTGAGAGGTTGCTACGGGCCACAAAAGAGTCCCCTCCCCGCCCAACGGCGGCAATCGCACGGGCACAGCGCTCTCCCCTCGCTCTGCCCTCCCCCCAGCGCGGCGCTCCCTCCGAGCAAACTCGCTGATCTGGGGGTCCCTCGGCAGCCGGGTCCCGGGCTATCCGAGCAACAGACAGCGGTCAGGTCAGCAGCAACCCTTCCGTTCTCAACCAGGGCGCGTCCTCGGAAACGGGGTTCGACTCCACGCGCACTCGTGACGCCGTCTACACCTCCCCCCCAGCACGCTACAGAAGCTCAGCACGTCCCCGTCAACCCTCGCCAGCCTTGACTGGCGCGGCACAGGGAGTGCCCCGTCTGGAAGCTCCAGGGCTTGGCGGCCGCGACCGCGAGGAACGGCAGAGGGCTGTGGGCGCGCGTCACGGGAGCCAGCCTCTCCGCCCTCCGCGGGCCCTCGCTGCCTCGGTAAAGCAGCCAGCGGTAAAGACCGCCCCACCCCGGGACACTCCCTCTTCTCCCCTCTCCCATCGGGCAGAAGATGCAAAAGCCCGAAAGCACGTCCCACCAGGCTCGAGGACAGCGTCTACCCCGCGGTTATCAGACACTTGAACGGACCTGTTGCAAGATAGATTCCTTGGCCTCATGATCCACCTTGTCAGGATCGTGCACATTACTGTTTACCCGCACCGCACTCTCTCTGGCGCTGTTACACTTTATCCAGCGTCGTTACTGTTTTACCTCGTTCTACCTCGATGCTCTGATCTGCGCGACCAGCAGGCGAGACAAGCTTTTCACCGTGTCGCGGTACGTGACAATTCTAACCCCCACTTGGGGCGCAGCGATCCCACCGTTCTCTCCTCACCCTTCCCGCCGCACTCCTCTCCACCTTCCGCCCCTCCCACCATGATCCTCGGCCCCTCCTGCCGCGCTCTGCTCCCCCTCGCCACTCCGAGCATGAAGTGCAGTAGCGAACGCCACCCCGCGGGCGCGGACCGGTGGGTTCCGGCCGGGGCACGGGGGCCGCGATTCTTACCTCGGAGGCGGTGGGCTCCCCTTCACTCTGGCCCCTGGCCCTCAGGGTGAAATAGAAGGCGGCGATGTCCACCGACCGGTTGGCCCGCCCCAGCAGCTCTGCCCAGGCCGAGTAGATGGACCGGTGGTGCGGGGCGCCCTTGGGGTAGGGCAGGCCCACGGGGATGCTCTCCACCAGCGTCAGGCTGCAAGACAAAGCCCCCAGAACAACTCAACCCTCACCCACTGTAACAGAGACAGACAGAAAGCGTCCCACCCGGATGCATCACACCTCAGCAAGGCAACCGGTCTGCACCGGACAACAGACAGCAAGAGTTGTGGAGGGAGGGTCGCGGCCTGAAACGTCCACTGTTCAATCATTTCCCTGGCCTGCTGAGCTCCTCCAGCACCTCGTGTGTGTGAGTGTGAGTGTGCGCGCGTGAGTATGTGTGAGCGTGCATGTGTGAGTGTGTGTGCGTGTGTGTGTGTGTGTTGCTTGGATTTCCAGCTGACTTCCTCGTGTTTGAAGGAAATACTTTTCATGATGATGCCAGCATTTAACACATATCCCTAGTTACCCCCTCTCTCTTTCCAATTCTCCTCCAGCCGGAGTATGGATCCATGTCCCTCAACCCAACCATACTTCCCCTGCCCCTTCTCACCTCCCTCCCCCTCCTGGGTCCACACACACACACACACACACAAACATACACTCACACACATTCACTCACACACACACACACACACAAACATACACTCACACACACACACACACTCACACACTCGCTCACACACACACACACTCGCTCACACACACACACACACACTCACACACACAATTCACTCACACACACACACACAAACATACACTCACACACACACATTCACTCACACACTCGCTCACACACACACACACACACTCACACACATTCACTCACACACTCGCTCACACACACACACTCACTCACACACACAATTCACTCACACACAGACACACACACTCACACACTCGCTCACACACATTCACTCACACACACACACACAAACATACACTCACACACACACTCGCTCACACACACACACACACACTCACACACACAATTCACTCACACACACTCACACACACACACACGCGCTCACACACAGACACACACACTCTCACACACTCGCTCACACACATTCACTCACACACACACACACACACAAACATACACTCACACACACACACACACTCACACACTCGCTCACACACACACACACACACACACTCACACACTCGCTCACACACACACACACACACACACACAGTTCACCCCTCCTAGCCTCCCACGTCAAGTTCTGGTTCCATTGGCCATACCGGTTTCCATTCGCTCCTTCTTGACTGATCAGAGTCCCAAACCGGTAGCCCTGGTGTCCCTACTCACCTCCCTCCGGCAGCGTCACCCCCACCCCCCCAAACCTCCCTCTCGGTGTTTCTCTCTGCTTGCCTGCCCCCATCTACCACCCGGCCGCCAGACTCCCAACTCCACCCCTCCCCTGCCCCGTCCCTCATCCTTCACCCCCTCCCTCAGTCCACGAGTCGCCTCGCTGGACCCGGACCCTCCCCTCCACTGGCCAGCACCCCTCTCCCCCCCCACCCCCGCCAGCCCCGATACAGGGTTCCCCCCGGAGTACCAACGGTGCCCCCCCTCCCCTCGCGGGTGCTGCCTGACCCGCCGAGCCCCTCCGCCCGCAGCGCACGCCTGGGCTCGGTCGGGCAGCCGCTCTGCCCCGCGGCCGGGAGGAGGAGCAGAGGGTTGTGGACGTCGTCACAGGAACCGGTCTCTGTCCGTGCTTCCCGCTGCCTCGGAAAGGCAGCCGGCAAATTCAAAGGCCCCTCCCGCCCACGGCGTTCTCTCTCCCCCCTCCCAGGGGCCTGAAAGTATGTCCCACCAGGCTCAGGGACAACCTCCTTTTAACTTATACATCAAACTAAACAAAATAAATTTTAAAAACCACTCTGTGCCCTTTCATTCTTTACATTGATAACCAATGCTTTCTATACCGATCAATTACAATTCTGCAGACTATTAGCACTGTTGTCAATCATGTGGTCCACCACCCCCCCACGTCACGAGCCTTGTGGCCCATCAGGCTGGTGCTTATGCTGGTGTCCCGTGGCGTGAAGCGTCTGAGAGTACGAGACTCCCCCCCCCCCCCCCGCCGGATAGGACGCCAGTCTGTGGCGAGGTTGACCCCCAGTATGTTGCCGGTAGCCATTCTCAGTTGGGTGGACTGGAGCATTGTGTGGTTAGGTGCCTTGCTCAAGGACACACACACGCTGCCCCGGCCGAGGCTCGAACCCACGGCCTTCAGATCGCTAGTCCAACGCCCTAACCACCTGGCCACGTGCCCCCCGCAGTGGCTGCGCAAAGATCGGTGCGCCTCTCAGCGCGCCCTCCCGCTCCCCGTTACGAGACCGGGTCCCGCGTGCACTAGAGATGGACTCTACCTCGCCGTGACCCTCACACCGGCACCGCCACCGCGCCGTTTCTCCCTGCACGCGGCTGCCGCTCCCCCCCCGCGTACCGACGGGGTGGAACGGCCAGCTCGCTAACGCGAAGGGGGGGGTGGCCGGGCAGCGCCGGGAGACCCGGGTCCGATTCCCGCCACTGCCTGTCAGGAGATCGTCCGTCCTCCCCGTGACCGGGGCGGGCTTCTCCCACCCCACCCCCGGTTTTCTCCCACAGTCCGAAGACCTAAAGGTCAAGTCGGTCATTGTAAATAGTCCGGCGATCGAGCTGGGCGGCGGCGTGGGACCGCAAAGGCCCGTTCCGCACGGGAAGTGCCAAACTCTATCAACCCGTGACACCACTGGAGTATTTGCAAGAATACACACAGGGTAGGGGAGAAATAAAGCTGCGGCCATTTACCCTCTCTATTCTCCTCCTGATTACGTACGTCTCTACACAGATCTCCGGCGCCCCAGGGGATAAAACCCGTCCTGACCTTCCCAACCTCTCCCCAAGTCCCGGAAAGCTTGTAATCTGTCTCCACGCTCTTTCATAAGAACGGAAGAAATAGGAGCAGGAGTCAGCCACCTGGCCCGTCGAGCCTGCCCCGCCATTCAATAAGATCATGGCTGATCGGGCCGAGGACTCATCTCCACCTGCCTGCCCCAATTCATGCCCCACAACCCTCATTTCCCTCTATAATTCCTGTCGGTCGGCGACCGGAACTGAAGAACCTAACGTCCTTCCTGAAATGGGACCTCTAGGGGCGAAAGCTGCTAATCTGTGATGGGGGCCCCCCCTCTGCCCCCAACCTGACGGCGTGCCGCAGGATCGGAGCACGCCACGGGGCTGAATTTAATAACAGGGATTGAATCTAAGAGCAGGGAGGTTATGCTGCAACTGTACAGGGTACTGGTGAGGCTGCACCTGGAGTACTGCGTGCAGTTCTGGTCTCCTTACTTGAGGAAGGATCTACTGGCTTTGGAGCCGGTGCAGAGGAGGTTCACCAGGTTGATTCCAGAGATGAGGGGGTTAGACTATGAGGAGAGATTGACTCACCTGGGACTGTACTCACGGGAATTCAGAAGAATGAGAGGGGATCTGATAAAAACATATAAGGTTATGAAAGGGATAGATAAGACAGAGGCAGGGAAGTCGTTTTCACCCACAGGTAAGACTAGAACTAGGGGACATAGCCTCAAGATTCGGGGGAGTAGATTTAGGATGGAGATGAGAGGAACTGCTTTTCCCAGAGAGTGGTGAATCTCTGGAATTCTCTGCCCAATGAAGCAGTGGAGGCTGCCTCAGTAAATATATTTAAGACAAGGTTGGATAGATTTTTGCACAGTAGGGGAATTAAGGGTTATGGGGAAAAGGCAGGTGGGTGGAGATGAGTCCATGGTCAGATCAGCCATGATCTTATTGAATGGTGGAGCAGGCTCGACGGGCCAGATGGCCGACTCCTGCTCCTACTTCTTATGTTCCTATGTAGGGTGAGCCACTGCCCGGACTAGGTTGGGGTGGGGTGGTTCGGTGGGGATATCAGTCAGGGAGATGGTCCCACCTGCAATGGTCTTGGCACGCCTCCTGCTGGCCCGGCCACACGCTGTAGATCCAGTCCATCTTCAGCTCCTTCACCGGGACCCAGGTCCTGGGGTACGTCCCGGGGCTGAGGAGAAGCCAGCCCCCGAGGACGAGGGCCAGCAGGACCAGGGCGAGAGGGCAGAGCCACCAGGAGCGGGGGACGCCCTCCCAGGCCTGGCCTCCCTGCGGGGGTAACAGAAAGGCAGAGCATGGGTGGGGCGTGGTCTCTCCATACGTTCGCCCCGTGTTCTGGTTCCCCCCAACAACCCGGCGACACACGGGGCTGGAGGATGATCTGCCCCCACCCCCCCACCAGTGTGAGGGCGAGGGGGTAAAATCCTGGGCTGGAGTTGACATGGGCAAGGGGAGAATACACTTCTAGTGAGGTAATGTGGCCGAGAGTCAGCAGAGCCATGATGGGCCGAATGGCCCATCACTTCACTGTGTGACTCTGCCAGAGAACCGTCCGGGGCCAGTCTCCAGGTATCCACGGGGGATGGGACTCATTTCACTGTGAGGCAGACGGCCGTTTGGGGCTTCAGGGAGGGAGTCGGGTGGGGCGGGGGGGTGGGGCTGCAAATTCAATACTACCTCCAGTGTCCTCAACGGGACTCAACCAGGGGGTCGGGAACTTCCATGCAGGCGCAGGAAACAGCAGCGCACGTGGGCCCAATGCCCTGGTACTTCAACGTGAAGTGAAGAGTTTTCACACCTGCCACTTGAGGGGCAGTTTGGGCGGGTGGGGAGTTGAAGCGGTCGGAGACTGAGGCAACCCAGTGAGGAACCCCAACACAGGCACAGCCAAGGATCCCGGGGAGAGCATCGTTCAAGCAGAGTAGAGGGAGCTTCACCCTGTGTCCGACCCCGGGACTGTGTGATGGGACGGTGCGGAGGGAGCTTCACTCTGTGTGTCCGACCCCGGGAGTGTGTGATGGGACGGTGCGGAGGGAGCCTCACTCTGTGTGTCCGACCCCGGGAGTGTGTGATGGGACGGTGCGGGGGGAGCCTCACTCTGTGTGTCCGACCCCGGGAGTGTGTGATGGGACGGTGCGGAGGGAGCTTCACTCTCTGTCTGACCCCGGGAGTGTGTGATGGGACGGTGTGGAGGGAGCTTCACTCTGTCTCTGACCCGGGAGTGTGTGATGGGACGGTGTGAGAGAGCTTCACTCTGTGTCTGACCCCGGCAGTGTGTGATGGGACGATGTGGAGGGAGCTTCACTCTGTGTCTGACCCCGGGAGTGTGTGATGGGACGGTGTGAAGGGAGTTTCTCTCTGTCCCAGGACCTGTGATGATCAGATTTTCACCACTGCCTCCCACACCACACGATGGAGAATCGAGGGGGCGTTTTACGCGGGACGTTAACCTCCTCCCGGGGCGACCCTTCGGCGAAGGATTACCTGCGGTCTGGGCTGCGTGGCTGGAAACCTGGGCATCTCACTCCGCGAAATCCTTCTCTCTGGCTTTTCCGGAAGTTTCTCCCGCAGCTTCTGGAGGCTGAACATGGTGGGTCTCAGGTCCGGCTTGTGGAGGGAAAGGAAGGAAGGCAGAAATATTTCAGCGAAGGCACTCCTCAGTCAGGCGGGGCGTGGACCGGACCCCTCTGGCAAGAAACCTCCGCACACAAGATTTCCGTCTCCGCTCCGACACCACTACCCCGATCTTCGGCACAGTAACCTCCTGACCCCAGACTCACTCCCACGAGCCATTTGGACTCAAATTCAGAAACACCAGTAATTCTACAGGCGCTGGAAATCCAGAACAGCACCTACTAAATGCTGAAAGTGCTCAGCAGGTCGGGCAGCATCTGTGGAGGGGAATGACCAGTCGACGTTTCAGGACAAGGCCCTTCAAAGGACTGGAAGGGAAAGCTGCCAAGCCAGAATGAGACGGTGGAGGGTGGCGGGCAAAACCAGGTGAAGTAGGAAGCTGGAAGGTGATTGGTGGAAAAGCTAAAGGGCTGAAGAAGGAGGAATCTGATAGCACAGGGGAGTGGACCGTGGGAGAAAGGGAAGGAGGGTCCCCAGAGGGAGGGGAGGGTAACTGGAATGGGGAATGGGGGGGAAAGAAAGTACTGGAAATTAGAGAAATTGATGCTCATGCCCCCCCCCCCCCCCAGGTTGGAACATGAGGTGTTGCTCCTTTGACCTGCGAGTGGCCTCGTGGCGGCCGTGGGCCGACATGTTGGAACGGGAGCAGGTGACTGCCGGGAGATCCCGCCGGTCGTGGCGGTGCACGGCGCAGCGGTCCCTCGGCCTGCGTCGGGACTCTCCCGCATGGGGGGAGTCCGGGCTCACGGGTAGGACTGTCTGCGACGGAAGCGGGGGTGGGCACTCTAATTCCTCCGGACTCGAATTCACTGAGTTACCACACCCGTGCCTCTCTGTCTGCGTGGAGTCTGCACGTTCTCCCCGTGATCCCGTGGACTTGCTCCCACCGGGGCAGGTGAAGGCTGCTCGGCCCCTCCTGCCCTTCAGTAAGATCTCTGACTCCCTGCCCGGACCCCTGACTTCCCTTTTGCTACAACCCCATCCCAGCAGCCGCTACGATCTCCTCCTCGTTCCCTACTTCCTCCTGACGGAGCAGTTCACTCAGCCCCCCGACTCATACTAGCACTTAAAGCAATCCCACATTACCTCGTGTATTTCCCTTCATCCCCTGCTCCCCCCGCCGCCCATCTGCACTAACTTAGAGCAGCTGATTAACCAGAAGGCTGTGGAGATGTGGCAGGAAACTGGGGCACCTGGGGGAAACCACAGCCAGCACATTCACACATTCACACACTCAGAAAGGAGGTCGAGACTTGTGAGCAGCTGTTCCTGGGATCGTCGCCTGCGGTTCTGCTCCCTCCTGACCTCAGCCAGGGCGGTTCTCAGGAACCGAACCCCGTCGTAACTCTGGAGACAGACCAGACGCTTCAAAGGCAGACAGTGACCTGTGTCGGTAGGACCAACCAGGGTAGGTCCAGACCCTTCAGATGCAGACAGTGACCTGTTCACTGTGTAGTCAGTAGGAACAGCCAGGGTAGGTCTTACACAGTGAACGGTCGGGCACTGAGGAGTGAGGTAGAACAGAGGGATTTGGGAATACAGGTCCATGATTCATTGAAACTGGTGTCACAGATAGATCGGGCCGTACAAAAGCTTTTGGCATATTGGCCTTCATAAATCAGAGTATTGAGTACAGGAGATGGGATGTTATGTTGAAGTTGTATCAGACGTTGGTGAGGCCTAATTTGGAGTACTGTGTACAGTTTTGGTCACCTACCTACAGGAAAGATGTAAATAAGGTTGAACGAGTACAGAAAAAATTTACAAGGATGTTGCTGGGTCTGGAGGATCTGAGTTTAAGGAAAGATTGAATAGGTTGGGACTTTATTCTTTAGAATGTAGAAGATTGAGAGGAGATTTGATAGAGGTGTACAAAATTATGAGGGTAAATGCAAGCAGGCTTTTTTCCACTGAGGTTGGGTGTGACTACAACCAGAGGTCATGGGTTAAGGGTTAAAGGTGAGATGTTTAAGGGGAACCTGAGGGGAAACTTCTTCATTCAGAGGGTGGTGACAGTGTGGAACGAGCTGCCAGCACAAGTGGTGCATGTGAGCTCGATTTCAACGTTTAAGAGAAGTTTGGATGGGTCCATGGACGGTAGGGGTGTGGAGGCCTATGGTCCCGGTGCAGGCCGAGGTGAGTAGGCAGTTTTAATGGTTTCAGCTTCCATTCTGCACTGTACTTTGACTGTATGACTTTATGAGTCCTGGTGTTGTATGCCACAGAAGCTGGCCCTTCAGGCCATCCTGGTTCATGCTGGACCATCGGCCACCCACAATCCCATCAACCCCCGATTTAAACCCAGCCTAATCGTGGGACAATGTACAATGACCATTTAACCTACTCAACCGGTACATTGTTGGACCGTGGGAGGAAACAGGAGCACCCAGAGGAAACCCTCTCGGTCACGGGGAGAACGTACAAACTCCTTGCAGGCAGCGGCGGGAATTGAACCCGTGTTGCTGGTGTTGACCACTACGCTACCGTGACGCAACGTGAATGGATCAATGAAGCTAAAAATTTCAAGACTTCCACTTCCCATTCATTACCTATACAGGCGTCCCCCCGCTTTACGGAAGTTTGCTTTACGCCACTTCGCTTCTACGAAAGACCTACGGTAGTACCTGTTTCCGCTAACCGAAAGGAGGATTTTCGCTGGTGTGTTTATCATATCATTCCTGCTTTTACTATATGCTAGTGTTAGTGTTATTTGGTATGATTTGGTAGGTTATTTTTTGGGTCTGGGAACGCTTAAAAACTTTTCCCATATAAATTAATGGTAATTGCTCCTTCGCTTTACGCCATTTCAGCTTACGAAAGGTTTCATAGGAACGCTCTACCCTCGGATAGCGGGGGAACCTGTATAGCTCTACCAGCCTACGACAAAACCACGGAGACACTAGTAAAATTAAAACGTTCCCGTCCACGTCAGGGATCTATGCCCTGCAGTGCCGAACAGACCTGGAACAGCTCTTCGGTACCGGGTTTTCCCTCTCCATGGTTACCCAGGCACGGACATAACCCCCCCGCCGGGTCCTCCGAGAGGACCACAAGCTTGTGGAGGTTTCCCTGCCTCAGTGAGCCAGAGGGGTTCGATGGCTGGAGTCCGGGCCTTGTGCTTTGGCTCCTGGCAGGGTCACCTGTGCCAAACAGGTCAAAGGGCAGAGGTCAGACTGAGAGAGGTCCACCAGTCCTCCAGGTTCAGGGCCAGCAACCCCAACTGGTCGGACAAAACTGTTACAGAAAAATCAGCGAAGCATCCTTCTACAACTGAGTGCGACGGTATTCCCGAGCCTCGACTCGGGATTTGTGTGACTGACGGTAGTGAAAACTGAGAGGAAGCTACTGACACGATGAAGGAAGCCCTGAACACTGCCCGAGGTGGGGAACCTTCATCTCTGCACCAAACGCCAGCGGGGTAACGGGTGATCCGGTCCTTTCCCCCGCTCCAGGAGATACAAATTCAGATTTATTTATCAGACCGAAACACACTATGAAACACGCCGACAACAGGAATTCTGCAGATGCTGGAAATTCAAGCAACATACATCAAAGTTGCTGGTGAACACAGCAGGTCAGGCAGCATCTGTAGGAAGAGGTACAGTCGACGTTTCAGGCCGAGACCCTTCGTCAGGACTAACTGAAGGAAGAGTGAGTAAGGGATTTGAAAGCTGGAGGGGGAGGGGGAGATGCAAAATGATAGGAGAAGACAGGAGGGGGAGGGATGGAGCCGAGAGCTGGACAGGTGATTGGCAAAAGGGGATACGAGAGGATCATGGGACAGGAGGTCTGGGAAGAAAGACAAGGGAGGTCCCAGAGGATGGGCAAGGGGCATATTCAGAGGGACAGAGGGAGAAAAAGGAGAGTGAGAGAAAGAATGTGTGTATAAAAATGAGCTAAGGCCCCACCTCCCCCTCGTACCCCATCTGTTACTCATTTTTATGCACACATTCTTTCTCTCACTCTCCTTTTTCTCCCTCTGTCCCTCTGACTATACCTCTTGCCCATCCTCTAGGTTCCCCCCCCACCTTGTCTTTCTTCCCGGACCTCCTGTCGCATGATCCTCTCATATCCCCTTTGCCAATCACCTGTCCAGCTCTTGGCTCTATCCCTCACCCTCCTGTCTTCTCCTATCATTTTGGATCTCCCCCTCCCTCTCCCCCTTTCAAATCCCTTACTCACTCTTCCTTCAGTTAGTCCTGACGAAGGGTCTCGGCCTGAAACGTCGACTGTACCTCTTCCTAGAGATGCTGCCTGGCCTGCTGCGTTCACCAGCAACTTTGATGTATGAAACACGCCGACTGGGTTTAACAACCGATTAAGGGTATGCCGGGGTGGGAGCAGGCCGGAGGTGCGGCCAACACAGCATGCCCACAATGCTCGGCAGAACAACAACAAAACAAGCCCCGCTCCTCCCTCCCATCCACCCACCCACACAGACCGACCTCCGACCCCCGACCCCGGGGACAGGCCTCCAGTCCTCGGCCCCGGACTTTCAGACATCAGGTCTCTGACCTCCAGTCCCTTGCCCAGAATCCGAGACAGCTGCAAAGGGGGTGGACGTCTTCTCCAGCCCTGGGAGCAAGTTCACAAATGACATCCTCCTTCCCACCCCCGTCCCATGCCCCTCTCCTAACTGCAAGGCCACACGTGAAGAAGAATAGGGGCTCTTCTTCAACGGAACGTCGCCTTGTCATCGAGCCGCAGAGAAGTACAGCACAGAAACAGGCCCTTCGGCCCGTCTAGTCCGTGCCAAAGCCATTTCAACTGCCCACTCCCATCGACCTGCACTGGGACCACAGCCCTCCGTACCCCAACCATCCATGTACCTATCGAAACCTCTCTTAAACGTTGAAATCGAGCCCGTCTGCACCACTTGTGCTGGCAGCTCGTTCCACCCTCTGAGTGAAGAAGATTCCCCTCATGTTCCCCTTAAACTTCTCCCCTTTCACCCTTAACCCCTGACCTCTGGTTGTAGCCCCACCCAACCTCAGTGGAAATCCTGCTGTTTACCCTGCCGCATTCGTCACTGCCCTACTGTTCTCCGTGTAAGACGTACCCTGCTCCGTCCTACCGAGGTGCATTAAATTCCATCCGCCATTTTCCCAGCTGGTCCAGATCCCTCTGCAAGCCACAATAACCTCTCTCGCTGTCCACTACACCCCCAATCTCGGTGTCATCCTAATTTGCTGATCCAGCTAACCACATTATCATCCAGATCATTTATACAGATGACAAACAACAATGGACCCAGCACCGATCCCTGTGGCACCCCACTAGTCACAGGCCTCCGGTCAGAGAGGCAACCACCTACTACCACTCCCTGGCTTCTCCCACAAAGCCAATGTCTAATCCAATTTACTCCCTCATCTTGAACGCCGAGCGACTGAACCTTCTTGAGCAGCCTCCCATGTGGGACCTTGTCAAAGTCCACGTAGACAACATCCACTGCCTTGCCTTCATCCACTTTCCTAGTAAGTTCCTAAAAAAACTCCAAGATTGGTTATAAACGACCTACCACGCATGAAGCCATCCCTAATCAGTCCCTGTCTATCCAAATACTCACATACCCGGTCCCTCAGAATGTCTTCCAATAACCTTCCCACCACGGATGTCAGGCTCACCGGCCTAGAACTCCCTGGTTCATGCTCAGAGGCTTTTTTAAACAGCGGAACAACACTGGCTGTCCGCCAATCCTCTGGGACCTCACCTGTCACTAAAGATGATTTAGTGCCAGGGCCCCGGTGATGTCTGCACTTGTCTCCCACAGGGTCCGAGGGGACACTGTGTCAGGCCCTGGGGATTTATCCACCCTAATTTGCCTCAAGACAGCAAACGTCTCCTCCTCTGTAATCTGTACAGGGTCCATGAAGTCGATGCTGTTTTGCCTCACTCCTATAGACTCTGTGTCCATCTCCCGAGTAAATACAGATGCAAAAAATCCATTTAAGATCTTCCCCATCTCATTTGGCTCCACACGTGGATTAACACTCTGGTCTTCCAGAGGACCAATGTTGTCCCTTGCAATCGTTTTGCTCTTAACATATCTGCAGAATCCCTTAGGATTCTCCTTTACCTTGTCTGCTAGAGCAACCTCCTGCCTTCTTTCAGCCCGATTTCCTCCTTAAGTGTTCTCTTGCATTTCCTATACTCCATAAGCACCTCATTTGTTCCTACCTGCCTCTACCTCCTCCTATTTCTCAACCAGAGCCTCAATATCTCTTGAAAACCAAGGTTCCATAAACCTGTGATCCTTGCCTTTTATTCCGACAGGAACGTACAAACTCTGTACTCTGAAAATCTCACTTTTGAAGGCCTCCCACTTTCCAAGAACACCTTGGGAGATCCCCAGTGTCCCTGACCACTAGACCCGCGAGAAGTGCATCCAGCCGCAGCTCCTAACAATCCGCGTTAAGGAGTTGGAGCTGGAACTGGATGAACTCTGGATCATTCGGGAGGCTGAGGGGGTGATAGATGGGACATAGAGAGGAGCAGGACACGGGAAACTGGGTGACAGTCAGGAGGGGGAAGGGGTTAAGGAGCCAGTGCAGAGAACCCCTGTAACCATCCCCCTCAACAACAGGAAACAGCCTGTCCCAATCCACACTTGCCAGATAATTTCTGATACCATCCAGATCTAGGTGTCCTTGTTCATCAGTCACTGAAAGTAAGCATGCAGGTACAGCAGGCAGTGAAGAAAGCTAATGGCATGTTGGCCTTCATAACAAGGGGAGTTGAGTATAGGAGCAAAGAGGTCCTTCTGCAGTTGTACAGGGCCCTGGTGAGACCACACCTGGAGTACTGTGTGCAGTTTTGGTCTCCAAATTTGAGGAAGGACATTCTTGCTATTGAGGGAGTGCAGCGTAGGTTCACGAGGTTAATTCCCGGGATGGTGGGACTGTCAGATGTTGAAAGATTGGAGCGACTGGGCTTGTATACACTGGAATTTAGAAGGATGAGGGGGGATCTGATTGAAACATATAAGATTATTAAGGGATTGGACACACTAGAGGCAGGAAACACGTTCCCGATGTTGGGGGAGTCCAGAACCAGAGGCCACAGTTTAAGAATAAGGGGTAGACAATTTAGAACGGAGTTGAGGAAAAACTTTTTCACACAGAGGGTTGTGGATCTGTGGAATGCTCTGCCTCAGAAGGCAGTGGAGGCCAATTCTCTGGATTCTTTCGAGAAAGAGTTAGATAGAGCTCCTAAAGATAGCGGAGTGAAGGGATATGGGGAGAAGGCAGGAAAAGGGTACTGATTGTGGATGATCAGCCATGATCACAGTGAATGGCGGTGCTGGCTCGAAGGGCTGAATGGCCTACTCCTGCACCTATTGTCTATTGTCTAATTTGGCCTTACTCCAATTTAGAATCTCAAGCTGAGGACCAGACCTGTCTTTTTGCAAAATTACTTTGAAACTAATGGCATTTTGGTCACGATGTAAAGTGCTCCAGCTCTAACTCCTGAAAGAGGTTTGCTAGAAGCTGTGGCTGGACGCGCTTCTCGCAGGTGTAGCCGCCAGGGACACTAGGGGTCTCCCCGCCGTCCCACATCCCGCGAGAAGCCTCAAGATGACCACCCCGACCCTGACCACTCAGACGATGGCCGCCGCCGAGCTTGCCCCGGCCTGCCTTTAATTCGCCCTCGCGGATCACTCCCAAGCGCGGACCGGCCGCTGGTAGGAGCTGCGACACCTCGTCGAGGTGGAGAGGCTTGGTGAGTTCCGGAGGTCCAGAGAGAGACGCGCCCAGTTGGGTCACCCAGGGCAGTAAGGTCAAGGGCAGGGGCTGAGGTGCAGCCGGAAGGCGGGTGGGGGGGGGGCGCCAGCCCCGGCGGACAGGGGGGCCGCAGTCTCGGCGGGCAGAGAACTGACCTTGGGCACGGGAGGGGGTACGACGCTGAGTGGGGTGTCCATCTCCTCCGCCTCCTCTTCTTCCTCCTCCTCCCCCTCCGCCATCACCACCGGAGGATCCACTTTCATCTTCTCCAGTATCTTCGGGACAGGCCTCGCGATGACCTGCCGGGCAAGGACACCAGAGGTTAGCAGCTTGCAAGTCGGAGGGAGATCGAAAACGACAACCACGGCAACAACCTCCCACCCAACGCCAGCAAAAACCAAAGAACCAATTATTGACCACAGGGGGAGGAAGGTGGAGGTCCCTCACCCTGCCTTGTGTAGCTGGATCCTGGACTTCCCGTCAGGTGGTAAGAGTGGGCTCCCTTCACCTCTGCCCCTCAACACAGGAGCCCCTCAGGGCCGTGTCCTAAGCCCCCTCCTTTACTCCCTGTATACCCACGACTGTGTCGCCACCCACAGCTCCAATCTGCTAATTAAATTTGCTGACAACATTACACTAATTGGCCTAATCTCAAATAAAAACGAGGCAGCCGACAGAGAAGAAGTCATCACCCTGACACAGTGGTGTGAAAAAGACAACTTCTCCCTCAATGTCACAAAAACAAAGGAGCTGGTTGTGGACTACAGGAGGAATGGAGACGGGCTAACCCCTGTAGACATCAATGGATCTGGGGTTGATAGGGTGAACAGCTTTAAATTCCTCAGCATAAACATCACTGAGGATCTCACGTGGTCTGTACATACTGGCTGTGTGGTGAAAAAAGCACAACAGAGCCTCTTTCACCTCAGACGGTTGAGGAAGTTTGGTTTGGGCCCCCCAAATCCTAAGGACTTTCTATAAGGGCACAATTGAGAGCATCCTGACTGGCTGCATCACTGCCTGGTACGGGAACTGTACCTCCCTCAATCGCAGGACTCTGCAGAGAGTGGTGCGGACAGCCCAGCGCATCTGTAGATGTGAACTTCCCACGATTCAGGACATTTACAGAGACAGGTGTGTAAAAAGGGCCTGAAGGATCATTGGGGACTCGAGTCACCCCAACCACAAACTGTTCCAGCTGCTACCATCCGGGAAACAGTACCGCAGCATAAAAGCCAGGACCAACAGGCTCCGGGACAGCTTCTTCCACCAGGCCGTCAGACTGATTATTTCACGCTGACACAACTGTATTTCTATGTTATATTGACTGTTTTGTTGCACATACTATTTATTATAAATTACTATAAATTGCACATTGCACATTCAGAGGGAGACGTAAAGATTTTTACTGCTCACGTCTGTGAAGGATGTAAGAAATAAAGTTAATTCAGTTTCAAATTTCCTTCATTGGGGATCAGAAGTAGAGAGGGGCAACTCCCGAAATTCCTGGCGTTACTCTATCAGAGTAACCAGAGACCAGAGCAGAAGTGATCGGAAAGAACAACAGCACCCTCTACGTTTTAAAGAAGTTTCTGTAGATTCTACGTGTCACCTAAAACTTTGACAAACTTTTATAGCTGCTTGGTGGGGGGGGGGGGGGGGTATCCATCACGGCCTGGTATGGGAACTCCGACACCCAGGATCAAAAACTGGTGGATAGGGCCCAATCCATCACAGGAAAAGCCCTGCCCACCACTGAGTACATTTACTGCTCTCGGGCAGGAGGTACCGGAGCCCCAGGTCCCGCACCACCAGGTTCAGGGACAGTTATCACCCCTCAACCATCAGGTCCCACACCACCAGGTTCAGGGACAGTTATCACCCCACAACCATCAGGTCCCACACCACCAGGTACAGGGACAGTTACCACCCCTCAACCATCAGGTCCCACACCACCAGGTTCACGAACAGTTATCACCCCTCAACCATCAGGTCCCACACCACCAGGTTCAGGAACAGTGATCACCCCTCAACCATCAGGTCCCACACCACCAGGTTCACGAACAGTTATCACCCCTCAACCATCAGGTCCCACACCACCAGGTACAGGGACAGTTACCACCCCTCAACCACCAGGTCCCACACCACCAGGTTCACGAACAGTTACCACCCCTCAACCACCAGGTCCCACACCACCAGGTTCAGGAACAGTGATCACCCCTCAACCATCAGGTCCCACACCACCAGGTTCACGAACAGTTATCACCCCTCAACCATCAGGTCCCACACCACCAGGTTCAGGAACAGTTATCACCCCTCAACCATCAGGTCCCACACCACCAGGTACAGGGACAGTTACCACCCCTCAACCACCAGGTCCCACACCACCAGGTTCACGAACAGTTACCACCCCTCAACCACCAGGTCCCACACCACCAGGTTCAGGAACAGTGATCACCCCTCAACCATCAGGTCCCACACCACCAGGTTCACGAACAGTTATCACCCCTCAACCATCAGGTCCCACACCACCAGGTTCAGGAACAGTTATCACCCCTCAACCATCAGGTCCCACACCACCAGGTTCAGGAACAGTGATCACCCCTCAACCATCAGGTCCCACACCACCAGGTTCACGAACAGTTATTACCCCTCAACCATCAGGTCCCACACCACCAGGTACAGGGACAGTTATCACCCCTCAACCATCAGGTCCCACACCACCAGGTTCAGGAACAGTTATTACCCCTCAACCATCAGGTCCCACACCACCGGGTTCAGGGACAGTTATCACCCCTCAAACATCAGGTCCCACACCACCAGGTTCAGGAACAGTTATTACCCCTCAACCATCAGGTCCCACACCACCAGGTTCAGGAACAGTTATTACCCCTCAACCATCAGGTCCCACACCACCGGGTTCAGGGACAGTTATCACCCCTCAAACATCAGGTCCCACACCACCAGGTTCAGGAACAGTTATTACCCCTCAACCATCAGGTCCCACACCACCAGGTTCAGGAACAGTTATTACCCCTCAACCATCAGGTCCCACACCACCGGGTTCAGGGACAGTTATCACCCCTCAACCATCAGGTCCCACACCACCGGGTTCAGGGACAGTTATCACCCCTCAACCATCAGGTCCCACACCACCAGGTTCAGGAACAGTTATTACCCCTCAACCGTCAGGTCCCACACCACCAGGTTCAGGGACAGTTATCACCCCTCAACCATCAGGTCCCACACCACCAGGTTCAGGGACAGTTATCACCCCTCAACCATCAGGTCCCACACCACCAGGTTCAGGAACAGTTATTACCCCTCAACCATCAGGTCCCACACCACCAGGTTCAGGAACAGTTATCACCCCTCAACCATCAGGTCCCACACCACCGGGTTCAGGGACAGTTATTACCCCTCAACCATCAGGTCCCACACCACCAGGTTCAGGAACAGTTATCACCCCTCAACCATCAGGTCCCACACCACCGGGTTCAGGGACAGTTATTACCCCTCAACCATCAGGTCCCACACCACCAGGTTCAGGAACAGTTATTACCCCTCAACCATCAGGTCCCACACCACCAGGTTCAGGAACAGTTATTATCCCTCAACCATCAGGTCCCACACCACCAGGTTCAGGAACAGTTATTATCCCTCAACCATCAGGTCCCACACCACCAGGTTCAGGAACAGTGATCACCCCTCAACCATCAGGTCCCACACCACCATGTTCAGGGACAGTTATCACCCCTCAACCATCAGGTCCCACACCACCAGGTTCAGGGACAGTTACCACCCCTCAACCATCAGGTCCCACAACCACCAGGTTCAGGGACAGTTATCACCCCTCAACCATCAGGTCCCATACTACCAGGTTCAGGGACGGTTATCACCCCTCAACCATCAGGTCCCACACCACCAGGTTCAGGGACAGTTATCACCCCTCAACCATCAGGTCCCACAACCACCAGGTTCAGGGACAGTTATCACCCCTCAACCATCAGGTCCCATACTACCAGGTTCAGGGACGGTTATCACCCTCACCCATCAGGTCCCACACCACCAGGTTCAGGGACAGTTACCACCCCTCAACCATCAGGTCCCACACCACCAGGTTCAGGGACAGTTATCACCCTTCAACCATCAGGTCCCATACTACCAGGTTCAGGGACGGTTATCACCCCTCAACCATCAGGTCCCACACCACCAGGTTCAGGGACAGTTATCACCCCTCAACCATCAGGTCCCACACCACCAGGTTCAGGAACAATTATCACCCCTCAACCATCAGGTCCCACACCACCAGGTTCAGGAACAGTTATTACCCCTCAACCATCAGGTCCCACACCACCAGGTTCAGGGACAGTTATTATCCCTCAACCATCAGGTCCCACACCACCAGGTTCAGGAACAGTTATTACCCCTCAACCATCAGGTCCCCCACCACCAGGTTCAGGAACAGTTATTACCCCTCAACCATCAGGTCCCACACCACCAGGTTCAGGAACAGTTATTACCCCTCAACCATCAGGTCCCACACCACCAGGTTCAGGAACAGTTATTACCCCTCAACCATCAGGTCCCCCACCACCAGGTTCAGGAACAGTTATTACCCCTCAACCATCAGGTCCCACACCACCAGGTTCAGGAACAGTTATTACCCCTCAACCATCAGGTCCCACACCACCAGGTTCAGGAACAGTTATTACCCCTCAACCATCAGGTCCCCCACCACCAGGTTCAGGGACAGTTATCACCCCTCAACCATCAGGTCCCACACCACCAGGTTCAGGAACAGTTATTACCCCTCAACCATCAGGTCCCACACCACCAGGTTCAGGGACAGTTATCACCCCTCAACCATCAGGTCCCACAACCACCAGGTTCAGGGACAGTTATCACCCCTCAACCATCAGGTCCCCCACCACCAGGTTCAGGGACAGTTATCACCCCTCAACCATCAGGTCCCACACCACCAGGTTCAGGAACAGTTATTACCCCTCAACCATCAGGTCCCACACCACCAGGTTCAGGAACAGTTATTATCCCTCAACCATCAGGTCCCACACCACCAGGTTCAGGAACAGTTATCACCCTTCAACCATCAGGTCCCACACCACCAGGTTCACGGACAGTTATCACCCCTCAACCATCAGGTCCCACACCACCAGGTTCAGGGACAGTTATCACCCCTCAACCATCAGGTCCCACACCACCAGGTTCAGGAACAGTTATCACCCCTCAACCATCAGGTCCACACTACGAGGTTCAGGAACAGTTATTACCCCTCAACCATCAGGAAGGAGATACAGGAGCTTCAGGTCCCTCACCACCAGGTTCAGGAACAGTTATCAACCCTGAACCATCAGGTCCCACACCACCAGGTTCAGGAACAGTTATCACCTCTCAACCATCAGGTCCCACACCACCAGGTTCAGGAACAGTTATTATCCCTCAACCATCAGGTCCCACACCACCAGGTTCAGGAACAGTTATCACCCTTCAACCATCAGGTCCCACACCACCAGGTTCAGGGACAGTTATCACCCCTCAACCATCAGGTCCCACACCACCAGGTTCAGGGACAGTTATCACCCTTCAACCATCAGGTCCCACACCACCAGGTTCAGGGACAGTTATCACCCCTCAACCATCAGGTCCCACACCACCAGGTTCAGGAACAGTGATCACCCCTCAACCATCAGGTCCCACACCACCAGGTTCAGGAACAGTTATTACCCCCTCAACCTGAACCGGAGTGGATAACTTCACTCAGCTCAACTCCCAGCCGATTGCACAACCCTTCACGGACACTGAACCTCGCGCTAGAATCCACAGTCGCACTACGGGCCCTTCAGTAACCAGCATCGTTTTAAGGCGTTCTTTTTTTAAAAAAATCCACTGGTATTCGGAAGGCAGACTCAGGTCACGAGTGCTGTTCCCCTTTCAGAAAACTGGGCGCTGGGCCTGTCTGCAAGTGCGACTGAAAGGCAGAGGCTTCAGACTTGCACTCCTGACTATCTTGCCGACGAACGTACAGTCTGTAGAAACCTCATCCAGGTAAGAGGTTTAGGAGCCTGAAGACCCTCCCTTCACAAAAAACTAACAGATCGCCCACAGAGGAGACGGCAGCTGGAATATCATTTGTTTCTTTATTGATCTTTTTATTGATTTAAGGCAACCGTTAGTCTTGCGAGACCACGGATCTGCGCCTGGAAAGTCTTCACTCTCCAGGGCGCAGGCCTGTGCAAGGTTGTATGGAAGACCAGCAGTTGTCCATGCTGCAAGTCTCCCCTCTCCACGACACCGAAGTTGTCCAAGGGAAGGGCATTAGGACCGATACAGCTCGGCACCGGTGTCGTCGCAGAGCAATGCGTGGTTAAGTGCCTTGCTCAAGGACACAACACGCTGCCTCGGCTGGGGCTCGAACTCACGACCTTCAGATCGCTAGTCCAATGCCTTAACCACTTGGCCACGTGCCAACACCATAAATACAATCAAAAGGAGAATTGTCTCAAATATATATATCAGTAACAATATAAACCGAGGTTAAGATAGACATTGTTAAAATCATACACATTGTTAAGCTAGTATAAAATATATAATAAAAAAATGAAAATAGCAATTCTCCTCTTACCAGTTTATGAAGAGAAAAGAAAAAACACTGGGTTTTAAATGAAAAGGGAAAAAACCACGACACTATAGAAAAAAAACAAAAAAAGGGACATTTTGAGGAAACGATCAAAAAAAAAGACAGACTTTCTGATCAAATCTAAAACTTTTGAAAAAAAAAATTGAAAGAGTAATAAATCAAATCAAATGAAAATACTAGATAAAAGGTCGCTATATTTGCTCAAATTTAAAGGATGTATCAAATGCCCAATTTCTTATTTTCTCTGAACTTAAACAGGACATAATGGAGGAGAGCCAGTAAAAGACCGTAGGTGGATTAGAGTCCTTCCACGTCAATAAAATGGCTCTCCTAGCCAGTAAGGTCGAAAAGGCTATCATACGTTGAGCGAAAACAGGAAAGGCAGCTGGAATACCAAATCCCAAACCCCACCAACCTCTCCCCACACCACCACACAAAATCCAACAGACGGGCAGACGGCAGCCAAAAAGCCCCAACCCTCTCGCCCGCAAAAAAGGGCGAGCTCACCAGCATCAACCCCCACCCCACCCCGGTCCCCTCTCCCCCACAGAAAACCCAACAGGGACATCGGGCCCCCAAATCCCCGACCCCACCCTCGGGCAAAATCCCACGCAGCACCCACAGAGCCCCAACCCGCCAATCGGCGACAAGAAAGGCAAGACAGAAAGCTACAGCCCGATGGACCTCAGAACTCCGAAAGCCTCCTCCCGGCCGGAACCGGGGAGAGCGGCCGCCGGAACCTGGGCCTCCTGCGAAGACCGACCACCGACCCCCTCCACACCTGCCTCGATGCTCCAGTTTTCCTCGACGTTTCGGCCACGGTCCTGTGCGCGAGGCAGCCCGTGCTCGCGGTCCTCTCCAGGGACGGCGGCGCGCCAGGCCCCTCGACCGAACTCCAAACCGTGCGCCACAGCCGGCGATCTGGAAGGAATCGCTCTTCGCTGGCGCCATCTCGACCGGAAGTCAATATACTACCATACACCAAACCGTCGTCGTTCCTTTCCGCGCCTCGTGGCACACTGGGTGGCATTGTTCCCGTTTCCGTAGCATTTGTTTTTTTTAAAACAAGGCCGAGTTGCAAGCTCGACCCTTGACCCTCGACCCAGCAGGGATAGAAAGCGTGCAAGGGGCCGGCCGGATTCGAACCGGGGACCAATGGGCCTCAAAGTCTGGTGCTGATGCCACTACACCACCGCTATACAAAGCCATATACTTTATTGTCGCCAAACAATTGATACTGGAACGTACAATATTTGATTCTACGCTTCCAGCTCCCTGGAGGACAAATGGATAGTAAATATTAAAAATTTAAATTATAAATCATAAATAGAAAATAGTAAAGGGAAAGTAAGGTAGTGCAAAAAAACCGAGAGGCAGGTCCGGATATTTGGAGGGTACGGCCCAGATCCGGGTCAGGATCCATTCAGCAGCCTTATCGCAGTTGGAAAGAAGCTGTTCCCAAATCTGGCCGTATGAGTCTCCAAGCTCCTGAGCCTTCTCCTGGAGGGAAGAGGGATAAAAAGTGTGTTGGCTGGGTGGGTCGTGTCCTTGATTATCCTGGCAGCACTGCTCCGACAGCGTGCGGTGTGAAGTGAGTCCAAGGACGGAAGATTGGTTTGTGTGATGTGCTGGGCTGTGTTCACGATCTTCTGCAGCTTCTTCCGGTCTTGGACAGGGCAACTTCCATACCAGGTTGTGATGCACCCCAGAAGAATGCTTTCTACGGTGCATCTATAAAAATTTGTGAGGGTTTTAGGGGACAGGCCAAATTTCTTTAGCTTTCTCAGGAAGTAAAGGCGCTGGTGGGCCTTCTTGGCATATGCTCCCATAAATAACATGCTACCAGACAGTAAAGTACTTTGAGGCGGATGGGGTGTCCAGGGAGGGGCAGCACCTCTGGTGAAGGGGCTTGTGTCTACTCCGGGGAAGCCCGCTCACCTCTGGCCCTCGCCGGACCCTCAGCTCTCAGGGTCCGCACCCCGGTACACCGGGGGAGACCTCGTACCCCGGTGAGACAGGGACACGCCCGTCCCAGCACGCAAAGTCAGACCGGGCGGACGAGATCGACAGGGAGACCCAGAGGCCAGGGAGGGCGGCTCTGCGAGGCCCCGTGGGGGAGCGAAGGGCGCGGCGAGGGCCAGAAGACGTCGCCGTCATCCGCGGTGACTGAGGAAGACCCCGGCTGGGACGACTACTCGTCCCGAGGTCAAGAGAACGGAACTGCCCCAGCGCAAAGGCCTGCATGCCTCCCAGACCGGCTTCCTGTCAGCGTTGGATACGACGGACCACAATGGGCCACTCTGAGATTCGCTTACTTGCAGGCGTTTATAGAAAATAAAGAAATACCACAATCTATAAATGAGTGATCAACGTGCAAAATGAGACAAATTGTGCAGATTCAAATTAACTTCTGAGAACGAGTTGTAGGGTTCTTGAAAGTGAGCCTGCAAGTTAACATAGAATTTAGACAAGTATGGGATAGGAACAGGCCATTCAGCCCACATAATGTTGTGCTGAACCAGCTAAAAAGCAAATCCAAAACACCCAAACACTAATCCCTCCTACCTACACCATGTCCACATCCCTCCATCTTCCTCACATCCATCTGCCTGTCCAAACGTCTCTTAAAACCCTCTAATGTATTTGCTTCCACCACCACACCAGACATCCACCACTCTGAGTAAAACACTTACCCGCTGGAATTTAGAAGGTTGAGTGGGGATCTTATTGAAACGTATAAAATTCTAAAGGGATTGGACAGGCTAGATGTAGGAAGATTGTTCCCAATGTTGGGGAAGTCCAGAACGAGGGGTCACAGTTTGAGGAGAAAGGGGAAGCCTTTTAGGACCGAGATTAGGAAAAACTTCTTCACACAGAGAGTGGTGAATCTGTGGAATTCTCTGCCACAGGAAACAGTTGAGGCCAGTTCATTGGCTATATTTAAGAGGGAGTTAGGTATGGCCCTTGTAGCTAAAGGGATCAGGGGGTATGGAAGGAAGGCTGGTACAGGGTTCTGAGTTGGATGATCAGCCATGATCATACTGAATGGCGGTGCAGGCTCGAAGGGCCGAATGGCCTACTCCTGCACCTATTTTCTATGTTTCTATGTTTACCCCTCACATCCCCTCCTCTCGCCTTCAATTTATGCCCTCTGGTATTAGACATTTGAACTCTGGGATACAGATACTCCCTGTCCACTCTATCTCTGCCTCTCATAATCTTATAAACCTCTATCAGATCTCCTCTCAGCCTCCAGTACTCCAGATAAAACAACCCAAGTTTATCCAGCCTCTCGTGATAGCACACGCCCTCTAAACCAGGCAGCATCTTGGTGAACCTCCTCTGCGCCCTCTCCAAAGCCTCAACATCCTCCCTGTAGTGGGGCAATCACAACTGTACGCAATACTCCCCATGTGGCCTAACTAGAGTTTTATAAAGTTGCAACATAACCCCTTCGCTTTTGAACTCAATGTCTCCACTAATAAAAGCAGGCGACCCATAAGCCTTCTAAACCACCTTATCGACTTTCAAGGAGCCATGAACTTGGACCTCAAGATCTCTCTGCTCCTCAACACGGTCAATGATCTTGCCTTTACCACTGTACAATCTCCTTGCATTTGCCCTGCCGAGGTGCAACACCTCACCTTTATCTGGGTTAAACTGCATCTGCCATTCCTCTGCCCACTTCTGCAACTGATCTACATCATGCTGTATTCTTTGCCAGTCTTCTACGCCATCCACAACTCCACCAGTCTTGGTATCATCTGTAAATTTACTAACCCACCCATCTACGTTTTCAGGCAGAGGTCCCAGCGCAGATCCCTGCAGAATACCTCCAGCTCGAAAAAGTCCCTTCAACCACTACCCTGTCTCCTATGCACAAGCCAGTTCCTTTTTTTTTGGCGTGCATCCGTGCGTATACGATGTTGGCGGGACGGTGTCTTTTTCATGCCTTTACAAGGCGCGGAGCGAGAGAGAGACCTCGTGATGTACCATTCCTCACACAGACATTTCGCAGTATTTTTCCCTTCTATTTTACGAGGTCGAGTTGCGATCTCGACACTCAACCCGGCACGGATGGAAAGCGTGCTCGGGAGCGGCCCCGACCGGGTTCGAACCCGGGAACCTCCGTCCCAGAGTCCGGCGCCGATGTCATTTCGCCACCAGCCAGTTCCTAATCCAAACAGCCAATTCGCTGTGGACCCCATGCATCCTATTCTTCCGAATTAGCCTTCCATGAGGGACTTTGTCAAACACCTTACTAAAATCCATGAAGACAACATTCATTGCCCTACCTTCGTCAACGTCTCTCGTCACCTTGCCAAAACAAAAACTCAGTCAAGTCGGTAAGACGTGACCTGCCCAGCACAGAGCCCTGCTGGCTCTCCCTAATTAGTCTATGGGTTCCCAAATGCTCACCTATCCCATCCTGAAGAATTTTCTCCAGCAATTATCCTACAACTGGCATGAGTCTCACCAGTCTATTGTTCCCAGGATTTGTCTTTGTTCCCTTCTTAAACAGAGGTAAAACATTAGCCTCTCGCCAGCCTTCCGGGACCTTGCCTGTGGTTAGAGACGACACAAAGATACAGGGACAAGCAATCTCACCTCTTGCCTCTTTCAATAACCTGGAGAAAGTTCCAGCAGGGCCTGGGGTCCTACCCGCCTTAACACAGTCAAACCCCGCAGAGCACTGATTTGTTACAACGTGGTGGTTCAATTCTTTACCGAAATTTTGAAAAATGACGGAAATTCATTCTGAGCAACACTTAAAAGTTCTTGAGGGCGGCTGCCATTACAGTAAACAATCAACCAGCCAATGAGAGCGCTTTACATGCGCCCTGAGCCACTCACAGCCAATCGCGTATCAGTTCACCCTCTGCCTGCCCCCGCGAGTGGAAACGTTCTTGCTCCCTCGTCAAGTTATTCCATTCTCCCCCACCCCCGTCCCCACCCATGATGTCGGTAAGATGGCCTGCAGCTTCCAGTGTAGGAAGTGCGTCCAAGATGTCTGAGAGAAGAATCAGCGTGGATGTGAAACTACAAACAAAGCCGACGAATTTCAGGTAGACGTCGGCACCTCTTTGAAAGTGGCTACACCGCCAATTATTTTTAAAACGCAGAGGCGACAAAAGCTTCTGCAACGACGACCTCAAAGTTATCATCGACGGAGGTGCCTCGTTCAAGGAGCCATTTGCTTGGGAAAAAAATGGAGTATAGTCCGTGATTCAGGACAGGTGCGTAAAAAGGGCCCATTGGGGACTCGAGTCACCCCAACCACAAATTGCTCCAGCTGCTACCATCCGGGAAACGGTACCGCAGCATAAAAGCCAGGACCAACAGGCTCCGGGACAGCTTCTTCCACCAGGCCACCAGACTGATTAACTCATGCTGATTTAAGCGTACTTAAATCTGGTCAGAACAACCTGGAGCTAAATAAGTTCAAGACTGTGGAGATGACAGTGGACTTCAGGGGGAGCCCCCCAGTACTCCCCCCACTCACTGTACTCAACAGTATTGAGTCTGCTGTGGAGACCTTCAGGTTTCTGGGTGTCACAATCTCCCAGGACCTGAAATGGACACCCAACACGGACACTCTTACCAAAAAGGCTCAGCAGAGGTTGTATTTCCTACGTCAACTCAGGAAGTACAACCTGCCTCAGGAGCTGCTGATTCAATTCTATTCAGGAATAATCCAGTCTGTTCTCTGTTCGTCCATCACTGGTTTGGATCAGCTACCAAACAAGACAAGAATAGACCCCAGAGAACCGTCAGGACTGCGAAAAGGATTATTGGTGTGAAGCTGCCCTCGATCCAGGACTTGTATGCATCTAGAGTCAGGAAGCGAGCAAGCAGCATCATTGTAGACCCATCCCACCCTGGACATCACCTGTTCCAACTCCTTCCTTCTGGTAGGCGATTTAGATCATTGTATGCCAGGCCAAATAGGTACAAGAACAGTTTCTTTCCGTATGCCATCAATCTTATGAACACTTGAATTTTAGTCTATTATAAACCAAGTCCACCTGTACATATACAGGTATACCTCATTGTCTATAGTTCACGATTATTTGCGCTATTGTTGTTTGCTTTTTGATTCTGTACAGCGAGAGCTCAGGGAAACCGGCATCAAATTCCCTGTATGTGCCCACATACTTGGCGATAATAAAGGATTCTGATTCTCTATATTACACTGACTGTTCTATTTATTATAAATGATCATGATTGCACACGGCACATTTAGACAGAGACGTAACGTAAAGATTTTTAGTGAAGGACGTAAGAAATAAAGTGAATTCAAATATATGGGAGGATAAGCAAACACAATGTTTTAACGACCCCGCATAGCAGCCTCGGAGTTAACTGGGGTCTGAGTCTAGATGTCTGACACTTCCTCCTCCCTGTGTCCTAATGTATTTATACACTCAGCACTGATCTCCCGGTCCTCCACATCCTGTTCCTTGGTAAATACTGAAGCAAAGTACTCAGTAAGTACCTCGCCCACATTCTCCTCATCCAAGCAAATGTCCCCCCTCCCATTTATCCTTGAGCACGCCCTCCAATCCAGGTGACGTCCTTGTAAATCTCCTCTGCACTCTCTCTGTAGTGTCCATGAGGCGACCAGAATGGAGTTAAGGAGGACCCCAGGCTTTGAGAGGCTCTGTGGTCGAGTTAGTCAAGGGTGCACAACCTTTTTTCTCCTGATACGTCCTCCAGAAAGCAATGCACGGATCCAGCCAGGTAGAAGTCACATCAAAAAGGAGGAGGAGAAGATGGCGGCGCGACGCAGCGCGCGCGGCCACTCCGGTGGTGATGTCTGTTACTTGTCAAGTAGGATGCCGTGCACAATTCTGATTTGATGGAGACGGACGTGAGAGTGCGGAGGAACATCTGGAGAAACTTCTGGAATGCCCGCTTCGCTGCCGCTGCTGCGTGGTAGCCGGAATCTCCGGAGCAGAAGGCCCCGAAATCCTCGGCTTTGCTTGTTTCGGCGGCCGGGACGAGGTCGAAGGCGCTCGGGAGGCTATATCGGAGGGTCTGGTCGGAGGCTCAAAGTTTTCGGACTGATGGACTCAGTGTCCGCTGCTTCCAAGGCATCGGCACGTTGACGGTGCCTGGAGGTTTATGGCAGGGAGTTTCTCCCTTTTGCCGCCTGCTATCGGGGACTCGATCGACTCGGGGACTTTGAGACTTTTTTTTTACCGTGCCCATGGTCTGTTCTTTATCAAATTATGGTATTGTTTTGCACTGGGGTAACTATATATTGTAATTATGTGGTTCTATCAGTGTTAGTCTTTGGTTTGTCCTGTTTTTCTGTAATATCACTCTGGAGGAACACTATCATTTTTTAATGCATGTATGCATTTCCAAATGACAATAAATTAGGACTGAGAGTCCTCATGATCTAAAAATGCCCTCACCCATGGGCACAAAGGCTCCGGTCCAGCACCTTCCCAGTCACAGAACTCCTGCGGGCCAGAGCAGACCCTCCAGAGGAAGGTCCATCCTCACACAGGCCGACACGGGGCTTGGCCAAGCACTTGCGTCTATGCTGGGGCAGCCCCTCACGGTCAGGGTGAGGGACACCCAGGAAGGAGAGGGCCCCGCTTTCAGTCAAACTTTTATCTCTTTAGCCGACCCCACAGTTTTTTTTTTGTTGTTGCATTACCTCTCACTGCCCCCCCACCCCACACGAAAATAAAATCACAGGTCATTTGCATACAGCTCATCTGCATATGGGTCCTATTCCCGGAAACCAGCCCATTTCCCTCGGTCGTGTCACCAGCAAATGCGACGACTGACACTTTGGGCTTAAATGCAGGGAGAGGCGTGAAATGCAACAAACTCCACCCTACCCCCGGACTCACCGGGGCCTCCTCCTCCTCCTCCTCCTCCTCCTTCCGGCTGGTCCGGCTGCTGCGGGGGATCCTCGAACTCCCGCGGATCGGATTCCTGGGAGTGGGAACCATCGGTTCCCTGGAGGAGGCGACCAGCTTCCCTTCCTCCTCGGAATCCACCACCTCCTCCCCGGGATCCGCAGGCTCCAGATCGGAGGCCTGCCCCTAGAGAGAGAAATAAAAACATAAATGCAAAAAATAAATCATAATTATAATTTTTAAACATCCGGCCCGGAGCTGAAGTTTAACTTCTGGCAACTACATCCTAAGTGCACTGAGGACGACCACGTTATCTCGTAGCCTTGTGTTGCAATCGATAAAAGTACAATTTCGGCGCCAAAACCCGCAAAGAAAAGTCGGGGCTGCGGAATCCGGAGTATCGGTTAATCCAGTGCCAGGATGTCAAGGCCTCTCCAACTTGCAAACTATCTTGCAAAGGAATTGCAATCACACACACACACAGCAAAACAAAAACTTTATACCGAGGTAACGATTCGCAGAATTCAGCAAAACGCAGCCGGCTACAAATCGTGCAACGCAGGGCATCCATAAAAGCGGTCCGAGGCGACACAAAGTGAACGATTCGCAGTTAAGAGGAGATGGAATTGCACGTGTACGAACATCCATCAGACTGGCTGGAGGGGTTAAAACATCGCCCCACCGCCTGGTAACTTTGCATCAAGAGCTTCACATCGAAGTGCGGGAGGGGGGAAGAGGGAGGCGTGTTTATTCCAAAACGACAAGCCTTGTAGCGGTTATAGGAGAAAGCAAGAAAGTCGGGGGGGAATAACAATAATTGCCAAAGGCAACCCGCAGTCCCGGCAATTGTCGGTCGCAATGAAACTGTTCCCCGCTACGTCTCCTTCCTGCCCTCCGCAACCCCATACCTGGTTGAGACGCTTCGACCTCCTGCGCGTTTCCGTCGACTTCCTTGGCATCTGCGAAGCGTTTCTTTTAAGTATTTATCAATAAGTAGACACGAACGGGGAGTTTTGACGCCTGGGCTAGCTTTACTGCAGGCGTTGCATCTGACTGTGTTTTGTGCTGTGATCTGAGCAAAGAAGCCGATGCAGGCGCCCGAAGGAAATCACCCTTTGGCGGAGAGACTTCTCCCGCTGGTGAAATGTCAACCGACGCTGTTTGAATTCAAACCGATGGCAGTTTAAGCGGGGTTGGCCTTTTTCCTGTTTGTTCTCGGTCGTCACTCTGCCCTCCAGTGGAGAGAGAAAGGGAAAAAGCAAACACACACACACACACACACACACACCCCGACAGACACACACACACACCCCGACACACACACACACACCCCGACAGACACACACACACACACACACACACACACACACACACAGGCAGACACACACAGACACAGACACACACACACACACACACAGACCGACAAACACACACACACACACACACAGACCGACAAACACACACACACACACACACACACACACACAGGCAGACACACACACACACACACACACAGACCGACAAACACACACACACACACACACACACAGACACACACACACAAAGACAAACATACACACACCCACAGAAAGACAGACAGAGACACACAGAAAGACAAACACATACACACGCACACTCGCAGAAAGACAGACAGAGACACATACACACACACACTCACACTCACAGAAAGACAGAGACAGACACACACACAAAGACAGAGACACACACACAAAGACAGACACACATACACACACACAGAAAGACAGAGACAGACACACACACAAAGACAGACAGAGACACACACACTAACACACATGCACACGCTCACAGAAAGACAGACAGACACACACAATCACACTCTCTCTCACATGCACACACACACAGAAAGACAGACACACACACTCACAAATACACTCCCTCTCACACAAACATTCACAAAAGCAATGCAAACGCAAAATTGCCGGGTGGGGGGGTGGGTTCAGGCAGCATCTCTGGAGAGGAATAAACAGTCTACGTTTCGGGCTGGGACCCTTGTTTAGGACTGGAAAGGAAGGTGGGGGGGGTGAAGAAGACTGAATAAGAAAGTGTGGGTGGGGAGGCTAGAAGGCCACTTTTATAGGTGTTCTTCTGGTCAGCCAAAAGTGTATCACTGCAGGGGTTATCCCTGACAAAATGTTATTCTATTCTCAGCACCCAACTTCCTGCAGTTCCCACATTTACATTCTGCGCCCTTATAGTGAAGATATCTTTATATTTGGCATAAATTTCGTACTATTATTTCCTGCGGTTCCCACATTTATATTCCATGCCTTTATTGTAAAGATATGTCTATATTTGGTATCTCCCAACTCTCCATGTTCACTGGCGAGATATTTTAATTGAGATACAGCAGCCCTTCGAGCCTCACCACTCAGCAACACTCCAATTTGGAGCAAAAACAAATCAATTTGTCTTTGGCCTGTGGGAAGAACATACAGACTCCTTACAGGTGATGGCGGGAATTGAACCCAGGTTGCCGGCACTGTAAACCGTCGTGCTAACCACTACACTACCGTGACTAATGTAGGGCCAGAAGCCAGAAGTCCCGGTTGCAGAAACTTACTTACTGCCCGTTATGCCACTGGCATCTAGGGCAGCGATGAAGATTGTCCACCTCTCTCTGTGTAGAAGGATTCTTCGTTGCTCTTCCTCACCAGTCACGGTTGTTATCCCTGAGCTGAGCCCCTGAAGCTGGAGGACCAGTGGGCCACCTTTAGTCTGGCCTCCACCTTCTGACCTGCTTGGCAAGAAGGCCAAAGCGGAAGGCCCTGACTCCAGCCAACACAGCTCTCCGAGTCATTGAGGTAGGCAAGCCTCCAAACCCTACGACAAGGTTGTGGTCCTCTTGGCAGAGTTGCAGAAAGGGGTTCCAGGAATCTCAGGGCCCCAGGTCTTGGAGGTTACTCAAGGCGCGAAAAACGCTCCAGTCAAACTAATTTCTCCCTGACCTATGGTCGACTAGATAGAGTGGACTGTAGTGGACGTTGGAAACTGCTTTTTTTAAAAATAACACGTTTTATAAGATTTGAACTTTTTAACAAACTCATGTAGTTTTCACACTTCTTGGCAGAAAACGGCATAGCAGCTAAACTAACGGTTTCTCACCTTTCCCATTTTTCATTGGCTAAGCATTAGCACATGACCCATGTGATGTAATCGTTTTAAATATGTAGTCTGTTAACTAGTTCATTCTCAACTACGGGATTTTCCTTAATTTGTTGTAAAAGTGATAGATTTTTCAGAAGCGCCTTTGACTTACACCCCTTATCATTAATCCACCTCTTAGCATTGTTTCCCCGCTCCATATCAGAATCAGAATCAGGTTTATTATCACCGGCAAGTGACGTGAAATTTGTTAATTTAGCAGCAGCAGTTCAATGCTGTACATAATCTAGCGGAGAGAAAAAATAAAAATAAAAAAATAATAAATAAACAAGTAAATCAATTACATATATTGAATAGATTTTTAAAAATGTGCAAAAACAGAAATACTGTATATTTTTTTAAAAAGTGAGGTAATGTCCAAAGATTCAATATCCATTTAGGAATTGGATGGCAGAGGGGAAGAAGCTGTTCCTGAATCGCTGAGTGTGTGCCTTCAGGCTTCTGTACCTCCTCCCTGATGAGAAAAGGGCATGTCCTGGGTGCTGGGGTACTTAATAATGGACACTTCCTTATTTAGTTTGCTTTGTGTTTGTATGTAGTCTAAAATAAACTGGTCTCTTGGAATTAAGACTGCTCATCATTCCAGACCTTGTAATGACTATTACCTATTACTATTACCTCAAACAGTCTAACAGGAGGGAGTCATCACTTTCCCGGTGATAGGTTGACTCATCACAGAGCCTAATGGCCGAGGGTGAGAATGACCTCACATATCGCTCTTTGGAGCAGCACGGTTGTCTCAGTCTGGTACTGAAAGTGCTCCTCTGTTCGGCCAAGGTGGCATGCAGAGGGTGGGAAACGTTGTCCGGAATTGCCAGGATTTTCCGTAGGGTCCCTTGTTCTACCACAGCCTCCAGTGTGTCCAGTTTGACTCCTATAACGGGGCCAGCCTTTCTAATCAGTTTATTGAGCCTGTTGGCATCACCCGTGTTGATGCCATTGCCCCAGCACACCACCGCGTAGAAGACTGTACTGGTGACAACAGACTGGTAGAACATGTGACGGAGAGGCCTGCATACTCCAAAGGACCTCAGCCTCCTCAGGAAGTAGCGGCGACTCTGGCCTTCTTGTGCGAGGGGAAATATTTTAACCAATGGTTTTGGTTTTGTTTAGTTGAATGTAACACAAAAACACAGCAGATCGAGTCAGGGCCAGTAAGAAACAGGGTGAAATACAGAGCAAAGCTCCCTCCATTTAAGCTATAAAATCTCATCAAGTTTACTTCCCACTCAAACCATACATGAAACAGTCAAACGAGACAGCGTCCCACTGGGGCCCAGGTGCATAACACACATTCAAAATAGCGAGAGAGAGGCACTTTATTACTCAAAGAAACACACATCCAGTCCAATTCCCTGAGCGACATGCAAATTGAGGGTAAACAGGCCTGTGACATCTCACATTATCAATGTCCAACAGGGTTTTGTGATCGCAAGACAAACATCCAAGACAGTCACTCACGGTTACACCGCACGATGCCTTTGCACACTGACTCCGAGGCCTTGAGTAGCCGACAGCAGTACGTTCTGCACCCAGGTCAGCCTCTCCAACCCGTCCCCTAGCTTCTCCATCTCCCAGCCGAGTGCTGACCTCTCCTTCTCCGGCCTGACCACCGGAATCTCCCTCCCCAGTCTGTTCCCCGGCTTCTCCATCTCCCACCCAAGTGCTGACCTCTCCTTCTCCAGCCTGACCACCGGAATCTCCTTCTCCAGACTGACCACCAGAATCTCCGTCTCCGGCCTGACCACCGGAATCTCCTTCTCCGGCCTGACCACCAGCCTCTCCTTCTCCAGCCTGACCACCGGAATCGCCTTCTCCGGCCTGACCACCGGAATCTCCGACTCCCACCTGACCACCAGAATCCCCTTCTCCAGCCTGACCACCGGAATCTCCTTCTCCAGACAGACCACCAGCCTCTCCTTCTCCAGCCTGACCACCAGAATCCCCTTCTCCGCCTGACCACCAGAATCTCCTTCTCCGGCCTGACCACCGGAATCTCCGTCTCCAGCCTGACCACCAGAATCTCCTTCTCCAGCCTGACCACCAGCCTCTCCTTCTCCAGCCTGACCACCGGAATCTCCTTCTCCGGCCTGACCACCGGAATCTCCATCTCCAGCCTGACAACCGGCCTCTCCTTCTCCAGCCCGACCACCGGAATCTCCTTCTCCAGCCTGACCACCGGAATCTCCTTCTCCGGCCTGACAACCGGAATCTCCTTCTCCGGCCTGACCACCGGAATCTCCTTCTCCAGACAGACCACCGGAATCTCCTTCTCCGGCCTGACCACCAGAAACTCCTTCTCCGGCCTGTCCACCGGAATCTCCTTCTCCAGACTGACCACCGGAATCTCCTTCTCCAGCCTGACCACTGGCCTCTCCTTCTCCGGCCTGACAACCGGAATCTCCTTCTCCAGCCTGACCACCGACCTCTCCTTCTCCAGCCTGACCACCGGAATCTCCTTCTCCGGCCTGACCACCGGAATCTCCATCTCCAGCCTGACAACCGGCCTCTCCTTCTCCAGCCTGACCACCGGAATCTCCTTCTCCAGCCTGACCACCGGAATCTCCTTCTCCAGCCTGACCACCGGAATCTCCTTCTCCGGCCTGACCACCGGAATCTCCTTCTCCAGACAGACCACCGGAATCTCCTTCTCCGGCCTGACCACCAGAAACTCCTTCTCCGGCCTGTCCACCGGAATCTCCTTCTCCAGACTGACCACCGGAATCTCCTTCTCCAGCCTGACCACCAGAAACTCCTTCTCCAGCCTGACCACCGGAATCTCCTTCTCCAGACTGACCACCGGAATCTCCTTCTCCAGCCTGACCACCGGAATCTCCTTCTCCAGCCTGACCACCAGAAACTCCTTCTCCACCCTGACCACCGGCCTCTCCTTCTCCGGCCTGACCACTGGCCTCTCCTTCTCCAGCCTGACCACTGGCCTCTCCTTCTCCAGCCTGACCACCGGAATCTCCTTCTCCAGCCTGACCACCGGAATCTCCTTCTCCAGCCTGACCACCAGCTTCTCTTTCTCCAGCCTGACCACTGGCCTCTCCTTCTCCAGCCTGACCACCGGAATCTCCATCTCCGGCCTGACCACCAGAATCTCCTTCTCCAGCCTGACCACTGGCCTCTCCTTCTCCAGCCTGACCACTGGCCTCTCCTTCTCCAGCCTGACCACCGGAATCTCCTTCTCCAGACTGACCACCAGCTTCTCTTTCTCCAGCTTGACCACTGGCCTCTCCTTCTCCAGCCTCACCACCGGAATCTCCTTCTCCAGCCTGACCACCGCAATCTCCTTCTCCGGCCTGACCACCGGCTTCTCCTTCTCCAGACAGACCACTGGAATCTCCTTCTCCGGCCTGACCACTGGCTTCTCCTTCTCCAGACAGACCACTGGAATCTCCTTCTCCAGCCTGACCACTGGCCTCTCCTTCTCCAGACTGACCACCGGAATCTCCTTCTCCGGCCTGATCACCGACCTCTCCTTCTCCGGCCTGACCACCGGCTTCTCCTTCTCCAGACAGACCACCGGAATCTCCTTCTCCGGCCTGACCACCGGAATCTCCTTCTCCGGCCTGACAGCCGGAATCTCCTTCTCCAGCCTGACCACCGGCTTCTCCTTCTCCAGCCTGACCACCGGAATCTCCTTCTCCAGCCTGACTACCGGCCTCTCCTTCTCCAGCCTGACTACCGGCCTCTCCTTCTCTGGCCTGACTACCGGAATCTCCTTCTCCAGCCTGACCACTGGCCTCTCCTTATCCAGCCTGACCACCGGAATCTCCGTCTCCAGCCTGACCACCGGAATCTCCGTCTCCAGCCTGACCACCGGAATCTCCTTCTCCAGCCTGACCACTGGCCTCTCCTTCTCTGGCCTGACCACCGGAATCTCCTTCTCCAGCCTGACCACCGGAATCTCCTTCTCCGGCCTGACCACCGGAATCTCCTTCTCCGGCCTGACTACCGGAATCTCCTTCTCCAGCCTGGCCACTGGCCTCTCCTTCTCCGGCCTGTCCACCGGCCTCTCCTTCTCCAGTCTGACCACCGGCCTCCCGTCTCTAGCCCGAGCAGTCAGTAAGTAAGTCTGAGGCCTTTATCAGCTTAGTGTTGGGAGTATTGTGGGCAGTGCTGGTCCCCCATAACAGGAAGGTTGTGGAGACTCTGAAGAGGGTGAGGAATTAGTTCAGCAGGACACTGCCTCGATTAGAGTGAATGAGCTAATGAGAGGCAGGACAATCCTGGGTTGGGTTCGGAGGAGGGATAGGAGCCTGAGGAGCCACACTCCACATGTTAGAAACAGCTGATTTCTGAACGGCCCATGAACACTCCCTCAGTATTCATTTTCTGAACTATGTATTCATTTTATTGTTTTGTTACTGCAATTAACAGTAATTTCTTTATGTCTTGCACTGCGATTGGTTGTCCTTCGAATCTGACAATGACCGGAATTGAATTGGCTTTATTTTGTACATCCCTCATACACGTGAGGAGTACAAATCTTTTATGTTACGTCTCCGTCTAAATGTGCAATTATAATAATTTATAATAAATAGTATCTACAACAGAACAGTCAATATAACATAGAAATACAATTGTATCAGCGTGAATTAATCAGTCTGACGGCCTGGTGGAAGAAGCTGTCCCGGAGCCTGTTGGTCCTGGCTTTTATGCTGCGGTACCGTTTCCCGGATGGTAGCAGCTGGAACAGTTTGTGGTTGGGGTGACTCGGGTCCCCAGTGATCCTTCGGGCCCTTTTTACGCACCTCTCTCTGTAAATGTCCTGAATGGTGGGAAGTTCCCACCTACAGATGTGCTGGGCTGTCCGCACCACTCTCTGCAGAGTCCTGCGATTGAGGGAGGTACAGTTCCCATACCAGGCAGTGATGCAGCCAGTCAGGATGCTCTCAATTGTGCCCCTGTAGAAAGTCCTTAGGATCTGGGGGCCCACACCAAACTTCTTCAACCGTCTGAGGTGAAATACGTGCGGGAGAATTTTTGAAGTGGAAAAGCTGTTGCGCAGGGAAGTTCCACTTTTGATGGCAGAGGTCCCCGTCCAGTGGTAGGGTTGCCATCACAACTGGGATCCTGCTTGGCCGTGACGTCTTCTGCGCCTTGTCATGCCCTTCGGTCCCCGTGTAGCATTGCAGAACCGCCTGCCTGGCCTTGGATCTCACTGTAGATCTCATCTGCTCGGTCTGCCGCAGCTGATTTCACATGCTGGGACAGGCATGTCCTTATCTCACTAGGGTACGAGGCCACTGGCTGCCCTACCCTGCCCTGTAGTTACTTACTGACCGTTACTCCGCTGGCGTTTCGGGCAGCAATGGAGGTCCTCCATCTCTGCCGGTGTTCAGGGCTTCCTTCATCGTGTCAGTAGCTTCCTCTGGGTTTTCACTCCTGTCAGTCCCGGGTGGAGACTCAGGAATACCGTCACACTCAGATGTAGAAGGGTTCTTCATTGCTGTTTCCCTAACAGTTTTGTTCGACCAGTCAGGGTTGTTGGCCCTGAACCTGGAGGACCGGTGTGGCCACTCTTAGTCTGACCTCTACCCTTCGACCTGTTTGGCACGGGTGACCCTCACCAAGAGCCAAAGCACAAAGCCCTGACGCCAGCCGGCGGTAAATCTCCAGGTGGACGAGACACGCAAGCCATCAAACGCAAAGAGAAGGTTGTGGTCCTCTTGGAGCATAGTTCAGAGATTATAAAACGAATTCTGGAGGGCTGGAGGCTGAGAGACCTGATAGAAGTTTTTTTTTTGTAATTCAATTTTTTATTATTATTTATTCTTATTTTACAAAGCAGAACAGCATGTCATAGAGCAGATAGAGCACCACATTTACACAGCCATCCCATGACAGGAAAACAAGCAAAACTTAGAGACAGAAGGAAGTCCTAATTTAAGTTTAAATCAACATACAACCAAAATTGATCCCACGTGTCTTGCACTTTTCCCTCACTGTTAATTCTTCCCAACACGTGTTCATATGATGAAATCTTAATCATTTCCCCAGTCCATTCCTTCACAGTGGGACGTCTGGGTTTTTTCATGTTTTGCAATATAAATCTTGCGGCTGTGATGAGACCCACCCTTAAAATAGTGAATTTGTCATTGTTTATGTTCGGTATCATTGTCCGATCACCCAGGAGACAAAGCCATGGGCACAAGGGTAGTGTGGAACCCGACCAATTCCCCAACAGATCAAGAACTTTACACCATACCAGACATTCACCGCTCTGAGTAAAACACTTACCCGCTGGAATTTAGAAGATTGAGGGGGGATCTGATTGAAACATATAAAATTCTAAAGAGATTGGACAGGCTAGATGCAGGAAGATTGTTCCCGATGTTGGGGAAGTCCAGAATGAGGGGGTCACAGTTTCAGGATAAAGGGGAAGCCTTTTAGGACCGAGATGAGGAAAAACCTCTTCACACAGAGAGTGGTGAATCTGTGGAATTCTCTGCCACAGGAAACGGTTGAGGCCAGTTCATTGGTTATATTTACGAGGGAGTTAGAAATGGCCCTTGTGGCTAAAGGGATCGGGGGTATGGAGGGAAGGCTGGTACAGGGTTCTGAGTTGGATGATCAGCCATGATCATAATAAATGGCGGTGCAGGCTCGAAGGGCCGAATGGCCTACTCCTGCACCTATTTTCTATGTTTCTAAAATGGACGAACCATGGAACACTTCCAAATCATGTGAAAATATGTGCCCACCTCATTTTTACATTTCCAGCATACATTATTATCAACAATCCCCACTTTATACACAAACAACAGGAATTCTGCAGATGCTGGAAATTCAAGCAACACACATCAAAGTTGCTGGTGAACGCAGCAGGCCAGGCAGCATCTATAGGAAGAGGCGCAGTCGACGTTTCAGGCCGAGACCCTTCGTCAGGACTGTCCTCTTCCTATAGATGCTGCCTGGCCTGCTGCGTTCACCAGCAACTTTGATGTGTGTTGCCCACTTTATACAGTCTAGTTGGTGTCCAATAATATCTGTGTACTATCTTATATTGAATAAATTTCCCTCTCGCTTCCCTAATATGTCCACCCACATTTGATAAAATATTTGACCACTCATTATCTTCAGTATTGCTTCCAAGATCCTTCTGCCATACTGCTTTGAGATTGTTACACGATTCACCCACAGAGTGCTTGAACATTTTATAAAACACTGATGCTGTATGAACTTCCTGTGGTAATGAAGTACTGAGGTAAGGAGGAGAAGATGGCGGCGCGCGCGGCCTCTCCGGTGAATGATGTCTGTAATCTGTCAAGTAGGGTGCCGTGCACAATTCTTATTTGATGGAGATGGATGTGAGAGTACGGAGGAACATCTGGAGAAACTTCTGAAATGCCCGCTTCACTGCTGCTGCTACTGTGTGGTAACCGGAATCTCCGGAGCAGAAGGCCCCGAATCCTTGGCTTTGCTTGTTTCAGCGGCCGGGGCGAGGTCGAAGGTGCTCGGCAGAGGATAGCGCTCGGGAGGCTGTATCGGAGGGGCTGGTCAGAGGCTCGAAGTTTTCGGACGGATGGACTGAGGGTCGGCTGCTCTCAAGGCATCGGCAAGTTGACGGTGCCTGGAGGTTTATGGCAGGGAGTTTCTCCCTTTTGCCGCCTGCTATCGGGGACTCGGGAGTAGATCGACTTGGGGACTTTGAGACTTTGTACCGTGTCCATGGTTTGTTCTTCATCAAATTATGGTATTGCTTTGCACTGCTGTAACTATATGTTATAATTATGTGGTTCTGTCAGTGTTAGTCTTTAGTTTGTCCTGTTTTCTGTGATATCACTCCGGAGAAACATTGTATCATTTCTTCATGCATGTATGCATTTCTAAAGGACAATAAAAGAGGACTAAGTGTTCTCGTAATCTAATGTATTCAGTTAAAGGGTTACTTTGTGGGTCATCGTTCTTGAATATGCTACTAATGCAATGTCTTATTTGCAAATACTTCCAAAAATTCCCTTTATCTACAAAGTTGTATTTCCTCTGCAAATCCACATACGACATAAAAATCCCATTCCCATAGAGATCACCAACCGTATTTAACCTTCCGTTCTTTCCAGTACACCATTCTTTTCCCAATGCATATCTCAGGGTTATTCCAGAGCGAGGAGTATAACTGGTTTAAATGTGACATTCTACAAGCCTTATGAATTGTACTCCACACGCTCCTTGAGTGAGATAGCATAGGATTTAGATTAGTCTTGTTTTCCACATGTTGTGAGAGGATGTTAAGGGGTGAATGTGGTGCAGCCAGGCTCCGTTCTATAATTATCCAATCTAAATCAACATCAGCCCTGTCCCAATGTTTCTGATAGACGTTTATAAGACTATGAGGTGGAATGGCTGCTCAGAAGGTTTTTTTCCCCCCACGGTGGAAGTGTCAAGTGCATTGAAGTGGGAGAGGGAACATTTAACAGAGGTGTGTGGGGCAAGTTTTGTTTTAGTACGCAGAGAATGGTGAATTGCTGGAGCGTGCAAGCCGACACAATAGAGGCAACTCAGGAACCCGGAGGGTCAGACAGCATCCATGGAGGGGAGAAAACAGTTGATATTTCAGTCTGAGAGCCAACATCAGGACTTTAAGAAGGCCTGTTAGCAGGGAATAAAGTGGTTTAATCTGGCATCGTGTCCAGCACGGACATTGTGGGCCGAACGGCCTGATCCGGTGTTCACTGCTCTATTTTTAGCTCTCTGTGCCATCCTTTGGCCACACAGAGCCAGGCACCTGAGCCCAGCTTTCCTGGCTCAGGACTCGGTTCAGCCGACCAGGGCCGCCGTTCTGCCCCGCGGCGGATGCTGTCCCACTCCAGAGGGTGCCGTTCGCTCTTCCCACCGCCAGGGCGGCGCCCGCGCGCCGCCGTTGCCATGGCAAGGTCCCAGGTCTCGCGAGAGCCGCTCACTTCCGGCGGGGTTGGCGGGTGTTGGGCGGGGGAGGGTTTACGGGCGCTTCGAGGCGGTGGCGGCGACGGATCGCGGCGGGAGCGGAAGCGGCTGTCAGGGGTGAGGGGAAACCGACCGTGGGGTGCTGAGGTCCCGGGACAGTGCCCCGTGTGAGGGCCTCGGTGCCGCCCGCAGGCCCCGTACCGCCGCCGTTCGGCTTTTTCCTTTGTATTTTTGTTACCCGGCAGCGTTTTGTGGAAGCGGCCAATCACCGGGCGAGAACGCGCCTGATCGACAGCGGCGCAGGCCAATCCGGGCCAGGAGTCCGGGCTCTGGACGACGCCCATTGGCGGGTTGGACGGAGAGCCCACGCCAATCGCCGAGGAGTGGGTGGGTCTTTTTCTCTGTCTGGCGGAGGGAAAGGGGGGCGAATGGCCAATGGGGAGAGGGGAGGAGGGTCACCCGGCCAATGGGGAGAGGGGAAGGGGGCATTTGACCAATGGGGAAAAGGGAGCGGGGCACTTGGCCAATGGGGAGAGCGGGAGGCAGGCATTTGGCCAATGGGGAGAGCGGGAGGGGGGCACTTGGCCAATGGGGTGAGGGGAGATAACTGGCTAGCGGGGTATGGAAGGGCATCTGGTTAATGGGGATAGAAGAGGTGGCAACTGGCCAATGGGAGAAGGGACGGGCCTTATGGCCAATGGGGAACAGAGAAGGAGATCTCTGGCCAATGGGGAACAGAGAAGGGGGCCTCTGGCCAATGGGGAACAGAGAAGGGGGCCTCTGGCCAATGGGGAAAAGAGAAGGGGGCCTCTGGCCAATGGGGAAAAGAGAAGGGGGGCCTCTGGCCAATGGGGAACAGAGAAGGGGGGCCTCTGGCCAATGGGGAACAGAGAAGGGGGGCCTCTGGCCAATGGGGAACAGAGAAGGCCGTTGTCTGGTCAATGGTCAGAGACAATTCGTCCTTGGTGAAGGGAGAGTGGATATTTGCTGTAATGGAGAGGAGGTAATGGGACAACCCCCCAGCCAAGTGGAGGAAAGGCAAATTGTAGGAGGCCAACGAAGTCAGCTTCTCCACTATCCATCAAGAGCATGGCTGGCGCAGTCTTGCTTATCCCGTTGAACCAGTTGCGTTGTCCCTCCCCCCCACTCACCAGAGAGCCTGTTGCACGAATCTTTGCTGGTTGCCACCTTCAGCTGTCCGGGGAGGGGATCTTCCTCCTCCCCTCCACCTCTCCACCTGGAACGAGCGACCCCTTATTCTGATACCTTTTCTCTCCCCCTCCCCCACCCCCAAGATCTTATGAATGCCTTTAATTCTTCTGCAGTGCGGAATGTTCCAGAAACTCCTCAAGCCGGCCGGCCTCTGCGCCCCCGACTGCGTTGCCTTAATGTCACCTCCTGCACTCTGGAGGAACGGAATTGTTCAGTCTCGGGCTGTGAATTTGCATGGGCGGTTTGTTCAGCTCCTGGCCGGCTGAGTTAGAGCATATCAGTACAGTACAGGCCGCAGCCCACAATGCACCGAACATTTAAGATCAGTTAATGCCTCCCTCCATTTTCCTTCTAAGCATCTGCCTAAGAGTTTCTTAAAATGGCCCTAATGTAGCTGACTCTACCAGCACCCCGACAGAGAATTCCAAGCACACTTGCTCTGTCAACCAACCCCCATACTACCTTAAAATGATGTCCCCACATATTAGTCATTTCCATCTTGGAAAAAAGTCTGGCTATCCACTCAATCTACGCCTCTTATCTCTCATCCTCCTTTGCTCCAGCCCTAGCTCTCTCAACTTATCAGCATAAGACATGACCTGTAGTCCAGGCAGCATCCTGGAAAATCACCTGGATTGTCGACAGTGCTTTCAGCAGTGGCATCTCGGCGATCAGTAGCCTGATAAGACGTAGCTCCCTCAGGTTCGCCCACCGAGCAGCAAGGCAGCGACTTCACAGCAGTTTGGTGCTTTGAGCAGAGGCCAACCAGTCGTCAGGATTGATCGGCAAGAGCAAATTCAAATAAGGCTGGGGCAAGTGGAGCGGCCATTGTCGGAGAGGTCAGAGTTAGAGCAGAAACGTTTAGGCTTCAGTCAGAGAAGGCAAAAAAAAAAGCTGTAGGTAGAGGTTTCTTCCCCCATTCTCAGTTAGAACAGTAGAGATGCCAGGCAGGATAGTTGAATGCTCCTCTTGCAGGATGTGGGAAGGCAGGGAGACCTCCGTTGTCCCTCATGACCACCCTTGCAAGAAGTGCGTCCCGCCGCAGCTTCTGACAATCCGCATTAAGGAGTTGGAGATGGAACTGGATGAACTCCGGAGCATTCGGGAGGCTGAGGAGGTGATGGACAGGACAGACAGAGAGGTAGTTACACCCAAGGTGCAGGACGCAGGAGACTGGATGATAGGATGGGAAAAGGGGTAGTGCAGAGTACCCCTGGGGCTGTCCCCCTCAACGACAGGTATACAGCTTTGAATGCTGTTGGGCAGTGGGGGGTGGGGAATGTCGTAGCAGAGGTCAGGTCTCCGTCTCTGTGACTCAGAAGGCAAAGCGGGAGAAGAGGCGAGCTGCAGTGACAGGGGATTCGTTAGTCAGGGAAACAGGAAGGAGGGACGAGAAAAAGGTTCCCTGGCAATAAGTTGCTTCCTGGGTGCCAGTGACCGGGACTTGGATTGAGTTGTCAGCATTCATAAGTGGGAGGGTGAACAGCCAGAGATCATGGTCCATGTAGGTACCAATGACACGGGTAGGACGAGTGATGAGGTTCTGCAGCGGGAGTTCAGGGAGTTGGGGGCTAAGTTAAAGAGCCAGACTACCAGGGCTGTGATCTCAGGATTGCCACCCGTTCCACGTGCCGGTGAGGCCAGAGCTAGGAGGATTATACCGTTTCGCGTGTGGCTAAGGATTTGGTGTAGAAGGGAGAGCGTAAGATTTTTCGATCATGGCCTTCCTTGCAGGGAAGGTGTGATCTGTACAGGAGGGACGGTTTTGAACCTGAACTGGAGGGGTACTAATCCTAGCAGGAAGGTTTGCTAATGCTGCACCGGGGGGGGGGGGGGTGTTGGTTGAAATTTGGTTAAGAGTACCAGAACAAATAGTGGAGTGACTGGTTGTGGCGACAGATATAGTTAAGACAGTCAGGACAGACTGGAGAAATCAACCAGTGAGAGGTGTTATGGGTGAAACTGAGAAATAAGAAAGGTATGACCATGTTAATGGGACTATATTATAGACCACCCAACAGTCCGAGGGATTTAGAGGAACAAATTTGTAGAGAGATCACAGACTGTTGCAAGAAACAGAAGGTTGTGATAGTAGGTGATTTTAACTTTGCACATATTGACTGGGAATCCCATACTGTAAAAGGACTAGATAGGATAGAGTTTGCCAAATATGTTCAGGAAAGTTTCCTTCATCAGTGCATAGAAGTCCCAACGAGAGATATTTGATCTATGGGGAATGGGGCAGGGCAGGTGACAGAAGTTTGTGTAGGGGAACACTTTCCATCTGGTGATCACAATGCCATTAGTTTCACAGTAAATGTGCAAAAAGAGAGGTCTGGTCCTCGAGTTGAGATTCTAAATCGGAGAGAGGCCAACTTTGATGGTATCAGGAAGGATCTGGCAAGTGCTGATTGGGACGGGCTGTTTTCTGGCAAAGGTGTACTTGGTTAGTGGGAGGCCTTCAAAAGTGAAAATTTGATCATGCATAGCTTGTTTGTGCCCTGGGGCCCTGGCAGAGATATTTAAATCATCCTTAGCGACAGGTGAGGTACCAGAGGATTGGAGGACAGCCAGTGTTGTTCCACTGTTTAAGAAAGGCGCTAAGAGAAAAAGCAGGAAATTATAGGCCGGTGAGTCTGACACCAAAAGTGGGAAAGTTTTTGGGTTTCAAGAGATATTGAGGCCCTGGTTAAGGAAATAAAAGGGAATGCAGAGCAGGTATAGGCGGGTAGGAACAAATGAGGCCCTTGAGGAGTGTAAGAAATGCAAGAGAACACTTAAGAAGGAAATCAGGAGGGCTACAGGAAGGCATGGGGTTGCTCTAGCAGACACAGTGAAGGAGAATCCAAAGGGATTCTGCAGATATGTTAAGAGCAAAAGGATTGCAAAGGACAAAATTGGCCCGTCTGGCAGATCAGAGCGGTAATCCATGTGTGCAGCCAAAGCAGATGGGGGAGATATTAAATTCATTTTTTGCATCTGTATTTACTCGGGAGACGGACACAGAGTCTGTAGAAGTGAGGTAAAACAGCATCAACTTCCTGGGCTCTGTACAGATTACCGAGGGCGAGCTGTTTATTGTCTTGAGAGAAATTAGGGTGGATAAGTCGCCAGGGGCTGACTGGGTGTCCCCTCAGACCCTGCAGGAGGCAGGTGCAGATATTGCCGGGACCCTAGTACAGATATTTAAATCATCCTTAGTGACAGGTGAGGTACCAGAGGATTGGAGGGCAGCCAGTGTTGTTCCACTGTTCAAGGAAAGCTTCTGGCCCACTGGCCTTCATAAATCAAAGTATTGAGTACGGGATGGGATGTTGTGTTGAAGTTGTATAAGACATTGGTGAGGCCTAATTTGGAGTATTGTGTGCAGTTTTGGTCACCAACCTACAGGAAAGATGTAAACAAGATTGAAGGAGTACAGACAAAATTTACAAGGATGTTGCCGGGTCTGGAGGACCTGAGTTATATGGAAACATTGAATAAGTTAGGACTTTATTCCTTGGAGTGTAGAAGATTGAGAGGAGATTTGATAGGGGTGTACAAAATTATGAGGGGTACAGATAGGGTAAATGCAAGCAGGCTTTTTCCACTGAGGTTGGGTGGGGCTCCAACCAGAGGTCATGGGTTCAGGGTGAAAGGTGAAAAGTTAAGGGAAACCTGAGGAGAAACTACTTCATTCAAAAGGCCCTGAGAGTGTGGGTAGCACAAGTGACGCACATGAGCTCGATTTCAACGTTTAAGAGACATTTGGATGGGTACATGGATGGTAGGGGTGTGGAGGGCGCTGGTCCCGGTGCAGATCAGTGGGAGGGGGCAGTTTAAATGTTTTTGGCTTGGGCTGGAGGGCCTGTTTCTGTGCTGTACTCCTCTATGACCCGAAATCTCCACATCCTCCCTGTAATAAGGCAACCACAGCCGAGCACAAAACTCCCAAAGTGTGGTCTAAACAGGGTTTTATAAGCCTGCAGTATTACCTCACAGCCTGTGAGCTCCATCCCGCCTTCCTAACAATGTTATCGGCCCGTGCGGCAACTTTGAGAGATCTGTGGACATGGACCCCAAGATCCCTCTGTTCCTTCCACGCTTCTGAGAACCTCGCTGTTAACCCTGTATTCTGCCTTCTGGTTCAATCCTCTGCAGTGAGTCTCTTCACACTTCTCCTTGGGCCACTTCTCCATTTCCTCCTGCATTTCCAGTCTCTGGGTGTATCTGAAGCGGAGGTTGATAGTTTCTCGACTAGTCAGGGCATCAAAGGTTACGGGTGCAGGCAGGAGAATGGAGTTGAGAGGGAAAATACATCAGCAGTGATTGAATGGCAGAGCAGACTCGATGGGCCAGATGGCCTAATTCTGCTCCTGTGTCTCGTGGTCTTGTGTCTAATGTGTCTCCCATAATGATAATGTGGATATTTGAATTTCCAGCATTTGCTGAATCTCCTGTGTTTATGTATCAAACCTTTCCTCTTTGATGCTCCCTACCCCTTCTAATAAACAATTAACCTTGCTCGACAGTATCTGCAGCTACTCGTGTCTCATGCACTTCAGAGTCAGAGTCAGGTTTATCATCACCGGCGTATGTCGTGAGATTTGTTCGCTTAGCAGCGGCGGCACGGTGCTATATACAGACTGTTAAATAGTTAATTTAAAAAATAGCCGAGCAAAAACAGAAATTTAAAAACTGAGGTTGTGATCATGGGTTCAATGTCCGTTTAGGAATCGGATGGCAGAGGGGAAGGAACTGTTCCTGAATCGCTGAGTGTGTGCCTTCAGGCTCCTGTACCTCCTCCCTGATGGTAGCAATGAGAAGAGGGCATGTCCTGGGTGACGGGGGTCTATAATGATGGACGCTGCCTTTCTGAGGCACCGCTCCTTGAAGATGTCCTGGACACTACGGAGGCTGGTGCCCATGATGGAGCTGACTGAGTTTGCAACTCCCTGCAGCTTACTTTGATCCTGTGCAGTAGCCCCCACCCCCCCACCATACCAGACGGTGATACAGCCTGTCAGAATGCTTTCCACGGTACATTTGTAGTTTTCGAGTGTTTTTGGTGACAAACCAAATCTCCTCAAACTCCTAATGAAATGTAGCTGCTGTCGTGCCTTCTTTGTCGCTGCATCGATACGTTGCGGCCAGGTTCGATCCTCAGAGATATTGACTCCCAGGAGCCCGGAATTGCTCACTCTCCCCACTTCCGATCCTTCTGAGGGGATTGGTTCGCGTCCCCTCGCCTTACCCTTTTCTGCAGTCCACCATCGGCTCTTGGACCCCACCTCCCTGTTCAACGCAGCGTGCTGCCACCTCACTCCATTTAAATAATAATCTGGATCGCCTTGCATGTTCCGAGCTTGCTCAATCAGTTAACTTTGCAGTCTTCTCATACAGAGTCATGGAAAGGCACTGTATATTGAATTTTGCGAGGCCTAGGTAGAGTGAACGTGCAGACGATGTTTCCTATAGTGGGGGAGTCTGGGACCAGAGGGCACAACTTCCTCATACAAAGACATCCCTTTAGAACAAAGATGAGGAGGAATCTCTTTAGCCAGAAGGTGGTGAATCTGTGGAATTAGTTGCCACAGACGGCCGTGGAGGCCAAGTCATTGCATGTATTTAAAGCAGAGCTTGATGGGTACTCGATCTGTTGGGGAGTCAAATGTTATGGGGCGAAGTCAGGAGACGGGAATAAGTAATCAGCCAAACTGGAATGATGGCACAGACTCAATGGGCCAAATGGCCTAATTCTGCTCTTATGCCTTAGGACTTTATTATAAATCTTTAAAAAGGCCATTTATTTCATTGGGTCCATATTGGTTCCCTTCAGACTGTCTTCTAGCATGAAGTCTGAAGCAAAATAATTATCCCAAATCACAAGCCGGTTCCCATTATTAATTCCCAAATCTCACCCCCGAAGGGAGCAACATTAACTTTAGTTATTTGCGATTTTATATACCAGCAGAAGATCTTACTCCTGTTTTATTTTATATTACTTACATTGGCTTTTGCTCTTTCTAGCTGTGCACTGAAAGTATTGCTTTAAAAAAGCAACTATAAATATGCTCTTTGAAAATTAAAAGAATCACCAATAGTTATTCCAGTCCCTTATTTCTTAAGCCTCCAGTATTTCTTAATTTGTATTCTGTTCTGCAGTACACCTTACACACAAGAGATTCTGCAAATGGTGGAAAACCAGAGAAGCTCACACGAAATGCCAGAGAAACTCAGCAGGTTCGACAGCTTCTGTAGAGGGAAATGAACAGTCGACATTTCAGGCCAAGCTCCTGTCCTGATGAAGGGTCTCGGCCTGAAACATCGACTGTTCATTCCTTTCCATAAATGCTGCCTGACCTGCTGAGTTCCTCCAGCATTTTCTGTGAGTTACTATGGTACATCTGCTGGGGCATCTTTGCAGCACTCCCACCTGGGTCTTCCTACCAATTCTACCAAAATGATTCTTTAAGTTGTCCTGTAAGTTAATAGGCTGGTTATAGGGTCATAACCCTTTGGCCCATCTAGTCTGTGCTGAGCCATTTTTTCTGTCTACTCCCATCCACCTGCACTGGGACACATCCCTCCATACCCCTACCATCCATGTACCTAGCCAAGTGTTTCCCATCCTTTTTAAGCCCAACGCCCCCCTGCCCAAAACCACCTTCATACTTGCCAATATCAGGCACAATATACTTTCCAGTGCTCCCATAGTGTAAAAACATGTCTACCATATGCCAACATGAGAAAAAATGATTCTGCTTTAAATTTTTATTTGTCTTGAAAACTAGCTGTACGCTGTACAGCAGCTTCAATATCAATGCGATCCTTGAGCCTGGTGGTTTTTGGCAAGATTTGAAATATCTGCTTCAAATTCTGACAGCAAAAGCCTCAAGTCCCCACAAGTAACAATGTCCAAATGGTTTCAGTTTTTTGTGTATGTGGTTCACTGCACTGAAGCCTCTTGCAACAAGATAGGAGGTTGGAAATGCAATGAAGAGCAGTTTGGCTCTTCTCCAAAGACCAAGAAACTTTGTATGACAATGCAGCCGCATACCACAAAATCTTAATATTTTTGAAAAGCATTTTTGATTCTTTATCATTCTGAATTTTAATAATTTCTTCTTGCAAGCTCTCTTCCTGTTCTTCCACCTTGCAAAGAAATGGGTTAATTACCCTGCCCAGAATCTCTAGATCGTTCAAATCCTTGAATTGATTCTGAAAAACCTTCTTCAGTGACTGCAGGTGTAAGCAGTACTCTTGCAAATCACCGTCTGTGAAAGAGTGCCATACTTTCCATGCAGGGAAACGATGAGAATATTCTTCTCCCAATGCTTTGCTTCTGTGTTTCTAATTTTCTGATAAAAGTGGACAACTGCACTTTTTGCCTGGATTAAATTGGAATTCTCACCCAGCAATTTCATTTTTAGAATGTTCGTTTTGTCATACAGATCGACTAGGTCTGCCACATCTCCATGTAGAAGTTTAATCTTGTTTCCCCAGCTCTTGCTGACTTTGAGCAAAAATCCAACCACAGTGTCAAAAAGATCAAAGAAACATTTTAAGCAGCAGGCCTTTGACTGCCAACACACTTCAGTGTGAAGAAGCGAGCGTTCAAACTCTTCATCGTTATCTCGGCATAACTCCGCTATTTAATGGATGAGCTTTAATTTTGTTGGCAGCAGATATTACAAGAGTCATGCTTGAAAAAAAGTCACTGGTTGAGGGTTTTAGCTGCGAGATGTTGACGATGAATTACACAATGGATTGCAAACAGGCTTGGAATTTCTCTTTTCATAATTGCCACTAAACCAGCGTGGCGACCTGACATATAGTAGTCCAAGTGATTCAGAAGAATTCATGTTCCCAACCGAACTACTTTTGTCCTCAATATACATTTTGACTCGTAGATTAATTCTCCATAGATATTTGTTTTTAACTTACAAAAGAGAATCTCTTTGTAAACTTATATATTTTTGATAAATCGTACATATGCCATCAGCAAAGCCTCATTGTCTCGCACAGTTGACTCATCCAGTTGTATCCCAAATTCTGTTTTTTGTAGCTCTGTGCTTAGTTGTTACTCAATGTCTTCATTCATTTTGTCAATACGACGAACTACAGTTATTACTCAGAGGAATTGATTTTAAATACAGGTATCCATTTTGAGAACAGTTCTGAGCACTTCTATCAAGGTCATTTTTACCTTTCTTGGCAAAGTGTGTGCAAAGCTTTTCAAATGCTTCTTTTATCTTCTGGAACTGAGTAATACCATAAGTGGCCTTTTCAGGGTGTCTTTTACAGAAATGTTCCTGCAATCTTGATGGTTTCATGGCTTCATTAGACAGTACAGTATTACAAAGAAGACACATGGGGCTTTGCTGATCTGACGGGAACGAAATAAAATCATACTCCAAGTGTGTAAAATCGAACTGACGCACTTTCTGTAGTTTCTGTTTCTAAGCAGGATTAGAATTCAAGGCATCACCGCCTTCGAACTCATAGAGATAGCACCATACGTATTTATCCATCATGAATGGGGCTAAATTAAAATAAAAACTGAACACAAACTGGGAATGTCTGTCGGATGTTGACGACGGCAGCGAGCTGACATGGATGGAACGATAGTAGTGACACGCAAAGGAACGGTGAGGCGAAGATGAAGACGATCACAACAGCAAAAATTGACAAGGATTCAGATTGGTATCTGAGTGCTAGTCGGGATACAGCTGGTGTTTGGCAAGCTACCTTTACACTATTCCAGTTAGCGCGATTGACCCATCATGTAAGGTCTCGTAGTCCCCAAAGATGGTCCTTGACTGCACATCTGAAGCCGCGTTCGCTTTGAACAAGAAGAATCCTTGGGGTCGACAGGTTCACTGATTGGCTCTATTTCACCATTTGGTTCCGGCCAGCGCTGTTTCATTGCGCGATCTGCTTTCCGTAGATCTGTAGAGAAAGTTGAGAGGGTGTACTTGACTTACCAACTGTTAAATTACCTGAACTTGTTCCGTGCCGTGAGTCAAAGGGAACTGTTGGACACTCTGGATGCTAATTTATGCATCTCCAAATAATATCTGTTTGGTTGGTAAGTTGGGATGAGATTGCCAAGTTTCAGACACGTGACCAAGAGCTATGGTTCTTCCTGTGTTCCAGTTTCTCACCCTTTTTTTTGGAAGTACCTGCTCTACCAACAGCCGATCAGGTCTCGTGCCTCAAGTTAGGGTGTTGCTTACCGCTCTCCCAAATCTCGAACGACCCCGACGACTTCTGTTTCCCCTTAGGACACGTGACCACTCCAGTTGGGAATCACGTACCCATCTAAACTTCTCTTAAATGTTGAAATCGAGCTCGCATGCCCCACTTGTGCTGGCAGCTGGTTCCACACGTTCACGACCCTCTGAGTGAAGAAGCTTCCCCTCATATTCCCCTTAAACTTTTCACCCTTAACCCATGACCTCTGGTCCCACCCAACCTCAGTGGAAAAAGCCAGCTTGCACTTACCCTATCTGTACCCCTCATAATTTTGTATACCCCTATCAAATCTCCTCTCAGTCTTCTACGTTCTAAAGGACACAGTCCTAACCTATTCAATGTTTCCTTATAACTCAGGTCCTCCAGACCCGGCAACATCCTTGTAAATTTTCTCTGTACTCCTTCAACCTTACTTGCATCTTTCCTGTAGGTAGGTGACCAAAACTGCACACAATACTCCAAATTCGGCCTCACCAACGTCTGATACAACTTCACCTAAGAAGGCATATAGTGTAGAGGCCTTCATTAGACAGGGGAGTAAATTCAAGAGTTGAAGGGTAATGCTGCAGCTCCATAAAACTCTGGTTAGACCACACGCAGAATCTTGTGTTCAGTTCTGGTCGCCTCGTTATAGAATGTTGACTGGGTGTGTAAGAGATTTACCAGGATACTGTCTGGATTAGAGGGCATGTCTTATGAGGATAGGTTGGAGCGAAGCAGGATTAGAGGTGTACAAGATGATAAGAGATATATATTTCGAGTGGACAGCCAGAGACTCTTTTCTCAGGACAGAATTGGCTAATACGAGGGGGCAGAGCTTTCAGGTGATCAGAGGAAAGTATAAGGGGAGATGTCAGAGGTAGGTTTTCTTCACCGAGTGGGTGGTGTGGAAGGCACTGCCGGGGTGGTGGTAGGGGCAGATACATCAGGGAGATTTAAAAATGAGACTCGGATGAAAGAAAAGTGGAGGAATGTCCGGGAGGGAAGGGTTAGATTGAGCAGGTCAAAAGGTCGGTACAACATTGTGGGCCGAAGGGCCTGTACTGGGATATTCATCTTGTTTTCCAGTCCTGATGAAGGGCCTCGGCCCGAAACGTCGACTGTTTACTCTTTTCCATAGACGCTGCCTGGCCTGCTGAGCTCCTCCGGCATTTTGTGTGTGTTGCTTGGATTTCCAGCACCTGCAGGTCTTCTCTTGTTTGCGATGTTAGGTTCTATGTTTGGAAGTTGAGTGTAAGGGGAAGGTGTACCCGTAAAGGACAGACCCTTCACAGTGTTGATGGGGTCCAAGTCCATCGCTCCCCGGAAGTAAGTAGATCAGGCGGTAAAGATGCCACACAGCTTGGTTGCGGGGCACCGAGCAGGAGGTGGTGGGGTAGCTGTATGAAACTTTGGCTGGGCTGCATTTGGCGTGTTCTTCGCAGTTCCGGTTGCCCCATTTTGGTGGCGGCTTTGGAGGGGGTGCAGAAGAGGCTCTGCCTGGGTTTTGAAATACGTTTACCAAGAGGTTTGTTTTTTCTGGTGTGCTGGAGGCTGAGGGGAGAGCTGATGTAACGTACGAGACACAGACATAGAGCAGACAGTCAGTCTTTTGCCCAAGGTAGAAATGACAAACAGAGTACAAGGTAATCTTTATTATTAGAGTGCATATATGTCACCATATACAACCCCGAAGATTCATTTTCCTGTGGGCATCCTCAGCAAATCTATAGAATAGTAACTGTAAACAGGATCAGTGAAAGATCAACCAGAGTGCAGAAGACAACAAACTGTGCAAATGCAAATATAAATAAATAGCAATAAATAACGAGAACATGAGATAAAGAGTCCTTAAAGTGAGATCATTGGTTGTGGTGAATGGGCGAGTGAGTGTAGTTATCCCCTTTTGTTCAGGAGCCTGATGGTTGAGGGGTGGTAACTGTTCCTGAACCTGGTGGTGCGAGTCCTGAGGCTCTTGTACCTTCTATCTGATGGCAGCAGTGAGAAGAGACCACGGCCTGGGTGGTGGGGGTCTCTGATGACGGACGCTGCTTTCCTACGACAGCATTTCGTGTAGCTGTGCTGAATGGTTGGGAGGGCTTTACCCGTGATGGACTGGGCAGAATCCACTTTTGGAGGATTTTCCATTCAAGGGCACTGGTGTTCCCACACCAGGCCGTGCATTTAACAAAAGAAGGGGAAAGTTTAGAGGAGACTTGTGGTGTGGGGGTGGGGTGGGATTTGTTCTTTTGTTCAGAGGGTGGTCAGTGCCAGGGCTGGTGGAGGAGGCAGATAGGACAGAGCTGGTTAGGAGGCTGTTAGAAACGTGATATGCGGAGAACGGGGTGACCAATGTACTGTTTATTTTGGTTTGATAGTGGACACACACACGTAGTGGGCTGAAAGGCCTGTGCTGTACTTTATTGTATTGTTGCTCTTGTTGGGAAGATGGGACCTGTTCCGACGATACGGGTTTCACCTGAACTGGGGGGGGGACTAATATCCTTGCGGGAAGGTTTGCTAGTGCTGCTCCAGGGGGTTTAAACTAGATTTGCAGGGGGAGGGGAACCAGAGTGTTAGAGCAGATAGTGAGGTGGAGGAGGATAAAGGTCATGCAAGGACTGCAAGTACAGTGCATGGAGTAAAGCCAGATCTAACATATAAAGAGGCTTTGAGGAAAGAGAAACAGAATAAAGGGTGTAAAGGTAGGAAGGTAGAAGGGCTAAAGTGCGTGTACTTCAATGCAAGAAGCATCAGGAACAAAGATGATGAACTGAGAGCTTGGATACATACATGGAATTATGATGTAGTGGCCATTACAGAGACTTGTCTGGCACCAGGGCAGGAATGGATTCTCAATATTCCTGGATTTCAGTGCTTTAAAAGGGATAGAGAGGGGGGAAAAGGAGAGGAGGGGTAGCATTACTGGTCAGAGATACTATTACAGCTACAGAAAGGGTGGGTAATGTAGCAGGATCCTCTTTTGAGTCAGTATGGGTGGAAGTCAGGAACAGGAAGGGAGCAGTTACTCTATTGGGGGTATTCTATAGGCCCCCTGGTAGCAGCAGAGATACAGAGGAGCAGATTGGGAGGCAGATTTCAGAAAGGTGCAAAAGTAACAGGGTTGTTATCATGGGTGACTTTAACTTATTGATTGGCACCTGATTAGTTCCAGTGGTTTAGACGGGGCAGAGTTTGTTAGGTGTGTCCAGGACGGATTCCTGTCACAATATGTTGACAGGCCGACCAGGGGGAATGCTATACTATATCTAGTATTAGGTAATGAACCGGGTCAGGTCACAGATCTCTCAGTCAGGGGACAGTGACCACCACTCCCTGGCCTTTAGCATAATCATGGAAAAGGATGAAATCAGAGAGGATAGGAAAATTTTTAATTGGGGAAGGGCAAATTATGAGGCTATAAGGCTAGATCTTGCGGGTGTGAATTGGGATGATGTTTTTGCAGGGAAATATACTATGGACTTGTGGATGATGTTTAGAGATCTCTTGCTGGATGTTAGGGATAAATTTGTCCCGGTGAGGAAGATAAAGAATGATAGGGTGAAGGAACCATGGGTGACTAGTGAGGTGGAAAATCTAGTCAGGAGGAAGAAGGCAGCATACATGAGGTTTAGGAAGCAAGGATCAGGTGGGTCTATTGAGGAATATAGGGAAGCAAGAAAGGAGCTTAAGAAGGGGCTGAGAAGAGCAAGAAGGGGGCATGAGAAGGCCTTGGCGAGTAGGGTAAAGGAAAACCCCAAGGCATTCTTCAATTATGTGAAGAAAAAAAGGATGACAGGAGTGAAGGTAGGACCGATTAGAGATAAAGGTGGGAAGATGTGCCTGGAGGCTGTGGAAGTGAGCGAGGTCCTCAATGAATACTTCTGTTCATTATTCAACAATGAGAGGGAACTTGATAATGGTGAGGACAATATGAGTGAGGTTGATGTTGTGGAGCATGTTGATATTAAGGGAGAGGAGGTGTAGGAGTTGTTAAAATACATTAGGGCAGATAAGTCCCCGGGGCCTGATGGAATATTCCCCAGGCTGCTCCACGAGGCGAGAGAAGAGATTGCTGAGCCTCTGGCTAGGATCTTCATGTCTTCGTTGTCCACGGGAATGGTACCGGAGGATTGGAGGGAGGCGAATGTTATCCCCTTGTTCAAAAAAGGTAGTAGGGATAGTCCAGGTAATTATAGACCAGTGAGCCTTACGTCTGTGGTGGGAAAGCTGTTGGAAAAGATTCTTAGAGATAGGATCTATGGGCATTTAGAGAAACATGGTCTGATCAGGGACAGTCAGCATGGCTTTGTGAAGGGCAGATCGTGTCTAACAAGCCTGATAGAGTTCTTTGAGGAGGTGACCAGGCATATAGATGAGGGTAGTGCAGTGGATGTGATCTACATGGATTTTAGTAAGGCATTTGACAAGGTTCCACACGGTAGGCTTATTCAGAAAGTCAGAAGGCATGGGATCCAGGGAAGTTTGGCCAGGTGGATTCAGAATTGGCTTGCCTGCAGAAGGCAGAGGGTCGTGGTGGTGGGAGTACATTCAGATTGGAGGATTGTGACTGGTCGTATCCCACAGGGATCTGTTCTGGGACCTCAACTTTTTGTGATTTTTATTAACAACCTGGATGTGGGGGTTGGCAAGTTTGCAGACGACACAAAGGTTGGTGGTGTAGATAGTGTAGAGGATTGTCGAAGATTGCAGAGACATTGATAGGATGCAGAAGTGGGCTGAGAAGTGGCAGATGGAGTTCAACCCAGAGAAGTGTGAGGTGGTAACTTTGGAAGGACAAACTCCAAGGCAGAGTACAAAGTAAATGGCAGGATACTTGGTAGTGTGGAGGAGCAGAGGGATCTGGGAGTACATGTCCACAGATCCCTGAAAGTTGCCTCACAGGTGGATAGGGTAGTTAAGAAAGCTTATGGGGTGTTAGCTTTCATAAGTCGAGGGATAGAGTTTAAGAGTCGCGGGGTAATGATGCAGCTCTATAAAACTCTGGTTAGGCCACACTTGGAGTACTGTGTCCAGTTCTGGTCACCTCACTATGGGAAGGATGTGGAAGCATTGGAAAGGGTACAGAGGAGATTTACCAGGATGCTGCCTGGTTTGGAGAGTATACATTATGATCAGAGATTAAGGGAGCTAGGGCTTTACTCTTTGGAGAGAAGGAGGATGAGAGGAGACATGATAGAGGTATACAAGATAATAAGAGGAATAGATAGAGTGGATAGCCAGCGCCTCTTCCCCAGGGCACCACTGCTCAATACAAGAGGACATGGCTTTAAGATAAGGGGTGGGAAGTTCAAGGGGGATATTAGAGGAAGGTTTTTTACTCAGAGAGTGGTTGGTGCGTGGAATGCACTGCCTGAGTCAGTGGTGGAGGCAGATACACTCGTGAAGTTTAAGAGACTACTAGACAGGTAGATGGAGGAATTTAAGGTGGGGGGTTATATGGGAGGGAGGGTTTAAGGGTCAGCACAGCATTGTGGGCCGAAGGGCCTGTAATATGCTATGATTTCTATGTTCTAACTGGGGTAGTTGCACCTGTGACAGGCTGATCACATAGACTGTAGAAACATACAGTACAGGAACAGGCCCTGTGGCCTGCGATGTTGTGCTGATTTAATTAGACTCGTATCCAGCACCTAACTAAACAAGTCGCTTTTGCCCAGGTAATACCCAGGTGGCTCCATTCTCTGCACATTCATGAGGCTACCTAGGAGCCCCGATCGTACTGCCTGCAGCACCACGCCTGGCAACGCACTCCAGGCATCCACCACTCTCTTGTGTGTTTTTTAAAAAGATGAGACACGAAAGAGCGACACAAAATGCTGGAGGAACTCAGCAGGTCAGGCGGCATCTCCAGAGGGGAATAAACCATCAATGTTCTCGACTGAGGCTTTCATCAGCATGGATTTAATCCTCTCCCTAGATTCTGCCTGGCCTGCTGAGTTCTTCCAGCATTTTGTGTGTGTTGCACTGAGGAGGGGGATAAAAGACTTGGCCCGTGCATCTCCTTTGAACTTGACCCCTCTCACTTTCAATTGACCATAAGACAAAGGAGAAAGATTAGACCATTTACCTCGTCGTGTCTGCTCCTTTATTCAATCTTGCCTGATTTATTTTCTCTCTCAACCCTATTCTCCTGCCTTCTCCCTGTAACCTTTGACACCTGGAGAATTCAAGATCTACTCAATAAACAAGGAATCTCCAATCCTGCCAAAGGGTCTTGGCATGAAATGTCGACTGTACTCTTTTCCATAAATGTTGCCTGACCTGCTGAGTTCCTCCAGCATTTTGTGTGTGTTGCTTTCAATATTCGATAGGTTTCAATGAGATTCCTTCCTCATTCATCTAAATTCCAATGAGTCCAGGCCCAGGGCCATCAAACACTCCTCATGCATTAAAGATTAGCTTAATTTGTCATGCGTTTATCGAAACAGGAAAACATAAACTGTGTTGGTCACTGTTGCAAACGCTGGAGTTCACTTTAAGGGTTGTACCAGGCAATCCGCGTGGGTCGCCATGTTTCCTCCATAGCATGCCCACAACTCCCTAATGCTAACCCGTACGACGTGGGACTGTGGGAGGAAACCCACGCGGACACAGGGGGTTGGCATATAAAACTCCTCACAGGACAGCAGCGGGAATTGAACGCGGGTCGCTTGGCGCAGTAGAGCGTTATGCTGACCACTGCGCTATCGTGCTGCCCTTTTGTCCCTGGGATCATTCTCGTGAACATCCCCTGGATCTTCTCCCAAGGCCAACGCTTCCCTTCTTCAATAAGGGGCTCAAAATGCACGCTCTCTGAAACCCAGAGCAACACACACACACACACACACACACACACACACACACACACACACACACAAAATCAGCAGGTCAGGCTGCATCTACTGAGAGGAATAAACAGTTTAGAGTTGAGACCCCTCATTGGCACTCACTAGACATTTAATATTGATGTCCTGACACAGGGTAGAAATAGCCAAGGTAATTGGAGAGAGGTATAGGTGGACGTCAGAGATTTTTTTAAAACAGAGAGTTGGGGGTGTGTGGAACGCACTGCTACGGGTGGTGATCGAGGCAGATACATTAGGGGCTTTTCAGAGGCTCTTAGATAGGCACGTGAATGACAGAAAAATGGAGGGGTCATTGGGTTCTATGGGAGGGGTATACACTGAGTGGCCACTTTATTAGGTACACCTGTACACCTCGTTAATACAAATGTCTGATCAGCCAATCTTGTGGCAGCAACTCTATGCATAAAAGCATGCTGACGTGGTCAAGAGGTTCAGCTGTTGTTCAGACCAAACATCAGAATGGGGAAGAGATATGATCTGAGTGACTTTTGACTGTTGGTGCCAGATGGGGTGGTTTGAGTATCTCAGGAAGTGCCAATCTGCTGGGACTTCCGCGCGCAACGGTCTCTGGGGTTTACAGAAAACGGGTGTGAGAAACAAAAGGACATCCAGCTAGCGGCAGTTCTGAGGGAGAAAACGCCTTGTTAATGGGAGAGAGGTCAGAGGAGAACGGCCAGACTGGTTCAAGCTGACAGTAACTCAGATAACCACCCGTTACAACAGCGGTGTGCAGAAGAGATTATCTCTGAACATGTCGAACCTAGCAGTGGGTGGGCTACAGCAGCAGAAGGTCACAAGCATACTAACAGTGGCCACTTCATTAGGTACGGGAGGTACCCATTAAACTGGCCACCAAGTGTACGTGGTTGTGTACTGGCTGTGTTGGGGGGGGGGGGGTTCGATCGGTTTTGGAGTAGCACAACATTGTGGGCCGAACGGTCTGACCCGCCCCTCTCTCTGTCTGCCCCGCAGAATGACGACGGTCTGGAGCCAGGCGAGGAGGCAGTGAGAGGCACCACACCGCCAGCCCCAGCCCCCATGGAGTTCCCGGAGCACGGGCGGCTGTTGCTGCAGAGCCTGCGGGAGCAGAGGCACCAGGGCTTCCTGTGCGACTGCACGGTGCTGGTGGGGCCGGTGCAGTTCCAGGCGCACCGCGCCGTGCTCGCCACCTTCAGCACCTACTTCCACATGTTCTACAAGGAGGAGGCAGCGGCGGCGGGCAAGCGGGATGTGGTGGAGCTGGACGACGAGATCGTCACGGCGCCCGCCTTCTCCCTGCTGCTCGAGTTCATGTACGAGGGCCGGCTGCGCTTCTGCAGTGCCCCGACCGAGGACGTGCTGGCGGCCGCCAGCTTCCTGCACATGAACGACATCGTCAAGGTGTGCAAGACGCGGCTGAAGGCGCGGGCGATGGCCGAGGCGGACAGCACCCGCAAGGAGGACGAGGCGCTGGTGGGCGCCTCCGGTCCCGGGGCGTCCCACCTCTCCGCGTCCTACAGTGGCGTGGTCCCTGCCCGCCTCCCGGTCCCCGAGGCGGCCCGCAGCGAGGAGACGGCGGCGGCGTCGGTCTTCCAGCCCGGGGCCGAGCACCAGTGGCCCTCGGATCCGGCTGACACCACCCAGCCGGGCATGGAGACCGAACTGTACTCGGCCAAGGTGGAGAACGTCCTCGCCAGCCCCTGCTCCTCCACCGAGTCGGCGCTGCACAGTGCCAGCCGTTCACTGGAGGTGGCTGGTGGTCCCTGGCAAGGTGAGGCAGAAGCCGGAGGGGCCGGCCCCGGCTCCCCGGCCCCCCCCGGCACCCAGGGGCGGCTTCGGCCGGCCGTTGAGGGCGGCCGACACAGAGGAGGAGCGGCTGAGGAGGAGGAGGAGGAAGGCAAGTGCGAAGGGGAGGAGGGCGACCTCATCACCGTAAAGGTAGAGGACGATCTGTTCTCGGACGACGAGCAGGCCGAGGAGCCAGGGCCCCCGTTGGACGACGCCTTCCAGCAGCCAGAGCCCCAGCCAGCCGGCCACATCGTCATTTCCGACGAGGACGAGATGCCGCCCGAGGAGGACGCCTACCCGGGCCAGGGGCTGTACTGCAGCGGACTGACGGCGGACGGCAAGTCATACCCCGAGATGGTCAGCCCCGGGCCGCTGGCCCTCTCGGCCAAACTGTACTTCCAAGACCTGCCTCCCCCGCCAGGGTCGGAGGACGAGCTGCCCACCTGCACGGCCTGCGGCAAGACCTTCTCGTGTACCTACAGTCTGAAGCGGCATGCCCTGGTGCACACCCGGGAGAGGCCGCACAGCTGCCGCTTCTGCCTACGCCGCTACTCGCAGTCCGGCGACCTGTACCGCCACATGCGCAAGTACCACAACACCCACGTCTCCTCGTCGCCCACCCCCAGCGCCAGCACCTCCACCAGGCAGGACAACACCAGCGGGAGCTGGAAGTGGATGGACAAGCCCCCCTCGGAACAGTGGAAGTGAGCTCCCCTCTTCCCCCCCCGCCTGCGTTTTCGCAAGTGACATTTGGACGATTTTCCGTGTTACAGAGTTCTACATTTGGAAAAAAATCACACACAAAACAGAAAAAAAAATCTTTTAATATATGTTATATATGCACTGGTCATCCTGTAAAATAAACCCATTTTAAATTAAATTCATTCCAGAGAGAAGTGATGCAAGGTTGTATGTCAGAGGAAAGCGTGTGGGTCTAATAAATAGTTTCTTCCCCTTTTCTTTTTTTTGGTCAGATGAGATCACCTCTTGGTCTAAATATGTCGAACAATCTCCACAATGCACCCGGTGCCTGTTAACGTTTTCCTCTTGTAAAGTTGGCTCTGCGCTGAGGAGAGATTTTCCCGGTGTAAACGTTGGCGCGAACGCCACCTATGAACGGCCCCAAGTCGGGCTGCGGGAAGGAGGAGTGTCGAGCAACCCCGTCCCGTGAGAAAAAAAGACCCAGAGCTACAGCCTCACCCCCGGGAGAGGAAGCACCTCCGCCGGGAAGACGTACAAATTGCCGCGCTGACATCGGAAGCCCAGGGCTGAGGACTCTGGCAAGCCGCCGTCGGCAGCCCCAGGCCCCAGTAGAAGAAGGAACGCGTCACCCTTGCCGCAGATGTAGAGCAGCGGGGGTTTGTATGATCTGGTGACCGCAGGGCTCTCCTCTGCCTCCCACCTTCCAGAGGCGTACCAGTTAGCAGGTTACAAACAAGAGAAAATCTACAGATACCACAAATCTGAGCAACACACACACAACCTGCTGGAGGAACTCAGCAGGCCAGGCAGCACCTGTGGAAAAGAGTAAAGCAGTCGATGTTTCAGGCTGCTAGTAGGCGAATCGGACACATGGGTGTAATTGGGCGTGACAGTAGCGTGGCGCTGTTGCTGCCCGGGGTGTTAGCGGAGTTCAATTCCCGCCACTGCCCGTAAGGAGTTTGTGCGTTCTCTCCCCGTGACTGCCTGGGTTTCCTCTGGGCGCTCCGGTCTCCTCCCACAGTCTAATGACGTACCAGTGGATAGGTTAATTGGTCATTGATCAGGCTTGGGTTAACTCGGGGTCGCTGGGCGGTGTGTCTCGAAATGCCGGTTCCACGCTGTGTCTCAGTAACTCAGCTGGTCGGGCAGCGAGGGCTCGTTGGCCCCGCTACCGTGCTGTGTCTCAATAAAAATAAATTAATAAAAGATGTGAAAGGGTGACCGTTCTCCTCCCCTCACGGCTGCTGCTCGACCCCCAAGTTCCTCCAGCAGATGGTTTGTTGCTCCTTTTGTTCAAAGAACGATAATTTGAGGGGAAATAATGTTTTTTATTGCGAAGGCCTACTGTATGAATGGAATGGAATCATTGAAAGCACAGGCCCTTTGGCCCGTCTGATACATGTTGGACTGTTGTTCTGCCTAGTCCCATTGACCTGTGCCCAGACCGCAGCCCTCCACCCCACCATCCACGTACTTATCCAAATTTCCCTCGAACATTGCAGTCAAACCCGTGTCCACCAGTTCCGCTGGCAGCTCGTTCCACACGCGTGCAGCCCTCTCAGTGAAGAAGTTCCCTTAAACATTTCACCTTTCACCCTTAACCTATGACCTCTAGTTCTAGACTGGCCCAACCTCAGTGGAAAGAGCCCACCTTATCTATCCGCCTCATAATTTTGTACACCTCTTTCAAATCTCCCCTCATTCTCCTACGCTCCAGGGTAAACTTAATCAACCTTTCCCTATAACCCTGGTCTTCATGTCCTGAGCAAGAGAAGGCCGCTGGAACCCCACAAACCTGCCCGACCATTCTTGTATGACTCTGGCTGATATGCCCCAGGCCACATCTCTTCTGTGCCAGGGCCCCGCAACTCTCAGTTACATGCTAATTCAAAAATTCGTTCACCTCTCTTTTTTTAAACCCACCTCCCCCCAGCAATCTGGCCTCCACAGTCCAGACCATACCATACGCAAGTACCTCAAGGTTGTAAAGGAAATCAGTGCAGAATAGAGACAGTGAAACGTAGGAGCAGAATTAGGCCATTTGGCCCATCGAGTCTGTTCCACCATCCTAACATGGCTGATTTATTACCCCTCTCAACCTCATTCTGCCTTCTCCCCATAAACCTCACTAATCAAGAACCTATAAGCATCCACATTAACTGTACCCAATGACAGCCGTCTGTGGCAAAGAATTCCACAAATCCATCACCCTCTGGCTAAAGAAATTCTTCCTCGTCTCTGCTCTAAAGGGACGTCCTTTTACTTTGAGGCTGTGCCCTCTGGTTCTATTCTCCCACTCTGACTAGACCTGCCAAAATCTGGGTGATTTCAGTGAGATTCTCCCCTTTAAGCCCCAGCGAGTTCAGGCCCAGAGCCGTGAAATGCTCTTCATGCATTAACCCTTTCATTCTTGTGAACCTCCTCTGGACCCTCTCCAGTGCCGGCATATCTCCCTTAGGAAGCCTTAGCGTTACGTCCTTGCTTTTATATTCTAGTCCTCTCAAAATAAATGCCAACATTGCATTTCCCATCCTCACCACTGGCTCAACCTGCAAGTTAACCTTCAGGGAATCCTGCACAAGGACTCCCAAATCCCTATGCACCTCTGGTTTCTGAATTTTCTCCCCATTTAGAAAGTAGTCTACACCTTTATTCCTTCTACAAAAATGCCTGACTATACACTATATTCCTCAACGCTACCTGCCCTATCTTTGTATCATCCGCAAACTTGGCTGCAAGGTTATCAATTCTGTCATCCAAATCAGTGGCATATAATGTCAAAAGAAGTCACAAAGCCAACCTCTGCAGAATACCACTAGTCACCAGCAGCCAAACCAGAATAGGCTCCCTTTATTCCCACTCTGCCTGCTGCTGATGTGCCAATCTTCCATCTAAGATAGTATTTTTTTTCCCTGTAACACCACGGGCTTTTAATTCGTTAAACAGCCTCATGTGCGGCACCCTGTCAAAGGACTAATGAAAATCCAAGTAACATTCGCTGACTCTCCTTTGTCCATCCTGTCTGTTATTTTGTCAAAAAATTCCACCAGATTTGTCAGGCAAGATTTCCCCTGAAGGAAACCATGCTGACTTCAGCCTATTTTATCAGGTGCCTCCAAGTACCCTGAAACCTCATCCTTAGTAATGGACCCCAATAACTTTCCAACCACTGAAGTCGGGCTAAATGTCCTATAGTTTCCTGTCTTTTGCCTCCCTCCCTTCTTAAAGAGTGGAGTGTTAACTTTCCAGTCCTCTGGAACCATGCCAGAATCTATTCATCTACTCGTGCCTCACAGTCTCTTCAGCGACCTCTTTCAGAACCCTGGGGCGTAGTCCATCTGGTCCAGGTGACTTACCTGCCTTTAGAGTTTTCAGCTTCCGAAGCACCAACTACACTCACTTCTGTCCCCTGACGCCCCGAATTTCTGGCATACGGCTAGTGTCTTCTAGTGTCTTACACAGTGAAGACTAAAAAAAATACTTATTGAATTTGTCCTCCATTACGACCTCTCCAGCATCATTTTCCAGCGGACTGATATCACTCTCCCCTTTCTTTTAATCTTTGTACACTACATCTGGGGGAAAAAAAAAATCGTTTGGTATCCTCTTTGACATTATTGGCTAGTTTACCTCAATATGTTATCTTTTAACTCGATGCCTTTCTTTTCAGATGCCTTCTGTTGGTTTTTACTAGCTTCCCAATCCTTTAGCTTCGCACTAATTTTTGCTATATTATATACCATCTCTGTTGCTTTCACGGTGACCAGTGTTCAGAGTCACAGAGAACGGACAGTGCAAGAGATAGATTGGGAGAAAGGAGTTTGCGAGAAGTTGTTCTGCGTCTCAGTTGGAAACGAGATCTCCCTTGTAACTACAGCCCTTCTGGAAACCCCTCCCTGTTTACCCCCGCCTGCTTTGATCTGTGCGGTCAGACCAGAGGCTGCAAGGTCCTCGGGGAGCGTTCACCGTGCCGCCCTCATCTCTGTGCAGAGATCCGACACGGGACCGGGCACCGCTTTTTAGCTGCCTCATTACCCGGGTGACCTCCCATCTCCGTCGTCCTCTGAAGTTGATAGTGAGGTTGGAGTTCATCGACTCATTGCCGCCGCTGCAGCTTCATGTCCCTGTTGGCCCAGCCTCCGCCTCTCACGACGGGGACGTAGGGTCCTCACTGTCCAGTGGTGTGGGACAGAGCCCTGCAGTTTCATTGGATGGAGCACAGTACAGGCCCTTCGGCCCACAATATTGTACCATTCTTTTAACCTTAACCAAGATTAACCTGAAACACTTCTCTCCTGCATCACCCTCCATCTTTCTTTCATCCATGTGCCTCCTTAAATGTCCCTAAAGTATCTTGTCTCTACTACCACCTCTGGCCGCGCGTTCCACACACCCACCACTCTGTGTGAAAAAATAGACCCTACCCCTGACATCCCCCCTCCCCATACTGCCCTCCAATCACCTTACAGCACAGTAGCGTAGTGGTTAGCACAACGGTTTACGGTGCAGGAGACCCGGGTTCAATTCCCGCCGCAGCCTGTAAGGAGTTGGGATGTTCTCCACGTCAGACGAGCGAGTTTCCTCCGGTTTCCAACGACCTACTAGTTGGTAAGTTGACTGTAAATTGTCCCGTGACTGAGCCAGGGTTAAATCGAGGGGTTGCTGGCTCGATTCTGCACTGTATAAATAAATAAATAAAACACCTCCTCTCGTACTAGCCCTCTCAGCCCTGGGAGAAAGGTGCTGGTTGTCCTGGTGCTCTGTGTGTGTGGTTTGGGGGAGCATCATTTCTGGTGCTCTGTGTGTGTGGTTGGGGGGAGATCTGTAGTACGGACTGATGGAGCCCAATGGGAGGATCCCACTGAAGCGGTGGGGGGAGGGAGAGAGAGAGTGTGTATCAGCAGACGGAGAGACCGGGACAGCGGCTGGTTGGAAATCTTCACGTAGATGTCTTCGGAAAGGTTGCTCGCACATAGTGACAGAGCGACGGGAACCCAGTGAAAGTGGCCGGCCGCGAGTGGGAATAAAGGTGCCAGTGACTCGTGTTCTGCGGGGGTTAGTGATGGGGCCGATTCTTTTCACGTTATATGTTGATGATCTGGATGACAGAACTGATGGCTTCGTTAACTTAAAAGTTAGCTTAAAGGTGGTAAGGGAGGCAAATGCAATGTTCACATTCATTTCAAGAGGACTAGAGTATGAAAGCAACGAAGTGATGCTGAGGCTTTATAAAGCACTGGTCAGACCGCAGTTGGAGTGTTGTGAGCAGTTCTGGGTCTAAGAGAGTCCAGAGGAGGATCACGAGAATGATTCAGGGACTGAAGGGGTTAACATACGAGGAGCGTTTGAGGGCTCTGGGACTGTGCTTGTTGGAGTTTAGATCACTAAAACCAACAAATACTGAAAGGCCTAAACAGAATGGACGTGCAGAGGATGTTGTCCAAGAGGGCACAACCTCCTCATACAAGGACGTCCATTTAGAACAGAGATGAGGAGGAATTTCTTTAGCTAGAGGGTGGTGAATCTGTGCCACAAACTGCTGTGGAGGCCAGGTCATTGGGTATATATAGAGCGGAGATTGGTAAGTTCAATATTAATTAGGACATCAAAAGTTACGGGGAGAAGACAGGAGAATGGGGTTGAGAGGGATAATATATCAGCCATGATGGAATGGCGGAGCAGACTAGATGGGCTGAATGGCCTAATTCTGCTCCTAGGTCTTACGGTTAAAGCTGGTCTTACCTGGATAAACCAAAGTTCATGTGCTTGAAACTGGGTTCGGCCACTTAAAAGTAGCTTCAGCCAGTTATTTCTGATTTTGGTCAGTTAAATCTGGTTCTAGCCGGTCGAAGCTGGTTTCAATCAGCCTCACCACTCTTGACCTCAGCACCGTTGATGTAAGCAGGAGCGTTTGCACGATTCCCCTTCCGGAAGTCAATGGCCAGCTCTGTGTGTTCGTGTACGTGGAACCTGCACGTTCTTGTGACCCTGTAGGTCCCCCCCCCACACCGTTGCTCCGGTTCTCTCCCACTCCGCAATGATCTGCAGGGTATGGGGGTTAATTGCCCCTCCTCAACACAGAAGTGTTGCCTGTGAGTGTAGAGTTTGTATGTTTTCCTGGATTCCCCCCCTCCCCACCACCGAGAGCTTCCATCTCCTCCCACACCCCTACAGCCTGTGGGTCAGTGGTTAACAGCCCCCCAGTGTGCAGGAGAGGGTTGGTCAACAGTTCTCAAAGGTGAGGATAAAGTACAAAGAGAAGGAGAGGTTACCAAAGTCTCAAGACACAAGATGGGACCTCTGCTCTTTGTGATGTATAGAAATGACCTGGATGAAAATGTAGGTGGGTGGGTTAGTAAGTTTGCAGATGACACCAAGATTGGTGGAGCGGTGGATAGTGTAGAAGACTGGCAAAGGATACAGCGAGAAGTAGATCAGTTGCAGATATGGGCAGAGAAATGGCAGATGGAGTTTAACCCAGATAAATGTGAGGTTTTGCACCTTGGTAAGTCAAATGCAACGAGACAGTACACTGTCGAGGGCAAGATACCCGGAATGCCCTGCTGGAGTGGCAAATACATTAGAGGTTCTGAAGAGACATTTGGATAGGCACATAGATGTGAGGAAGATGGAGGTATTTATTTGTTTTTAGCTGGTTTGGCAGAACATTGAGGGCCAAATGGCTGTACTCTTCTATGTTGTACTTTCTGTGTTTAGAAAGGGATGAGCATTTATTTTCCGGTAGCATGGAGACAAAATCAAGAAGGGTGACGAATACAGGACTGATCCCAGATCCATCACGGCTGATCCCGGATCCCACTCAACCCCATACACCTGCCTTCTCGGCATAACCTTTGACGCCCCGACCGATCAGGAATCTTGTCAACTTTCACTTTGAACATACCCACAGACTTGGCCTCTACAACAGTCTGTGGTAGAGCATTCCACAGATTCATCAATCTCTGGCTAAGAAAAAAATTCCTCTTTACCTCTGTTCGAAAAGGTCACCCCTTGATTTTGAGGCTGTGCCCTCTAGTTCTGCATACCCCCACCATAGGAAACATCCTCTCCACATCTACGTCCACCCTATCTAGTCCTTTCAACGTTCGGTAAGTTTCAATGAGATTCCCCCGCATTCTTCTAAATACGAGTGAGTACAGGCCCAAAGCTGCCAAACACCCCTCACATGTTAACCCTGTCATTCCCAGAATCATCCTTGTGAACCTCCCCTGGACTCTCCAATGAAAACACATCTCTTCTGAGATAAGCTGTTGACAATACTCCAAGTACAGGCTGAGTAGTGTCTTATAAAGACTCGGCATTGTCTCCTTGTTTTTACATTCTACTCCCCTTGAAATAAATTCCAGCATCGCATTTGCCTTCTTTACCACAGACTCAACCTGTTAATTAACCTGGGAGTCTTGCAAAGTCCCTTTGCCCCTCTGATGTTTGCACTTTCTCCCCGTTCAGATAATAGTCCGCACTATTGTTCCTTTTACTGAAATGCATTATCATACATTTCCCAACACTGTATTCCATCTGCCACTTTTTTGCCCTTTCTTTCAATTTGTCTGCTGGAATCACATTGGTTCCTCAGCACTACCTACCCCTCTTCATATCATCTGCAAACCTTGCCACAAAGCCATCAATTCCACTATCTAAATCATTGACAAACAACGTGAAAAGTAGAGGTCCCAATATTGACCCCCTGAGGAACACTGGCCAACCAGAAAAGGCCCCTTTTATTCTGACTTGCTGCCTCCTGCCCGTCAGCCATTCCTCTATCCATGCCAGTATCTCTCCTGTGACTGAAAGTGTTATATTTGAATGCACGCAGCATATCGGGATCAGGTAGATGACCTTGTAGCACAGCTAGAGATTGGCAGGTATGACGATGTGGGCATCTCTGGGTCATGACTGAAAGAGGATCATAGTTGGGAGCTTAACATCCAAGGATACACATTGTATCATAAGGGTAGGCAGAGGGGAGCAACGTTCCTCTGTTGGTAAAATATGATATCCTTAGAAAGAGGTGACATAGAATTGGAAGATGTAGAATCCTTGAGGGTAGAGTTAAGGAACTGCAAGGGTTAAAAAAAACCCTGGTGGAAGTTACATACAGGCCTCCAAACAGAATCCAGGATGTGGGCTACAAATTACAATGGGAGATAGAAAATACATGTCAAAAAAGCAGTACTATGATAGTCATTGGGGATTTCAATATGCAGGTGGATTGGGAAAATCAGGTTGGTACTGGGTCCCAAGAGAAGAAGTTTGTGGAATGCCGATGAGATGGCTTTTTTAGAGCAGCTTGTGGTTGAGCCCACTAGGGGAAAGGCAATTTTGGATTGGGTGCTGTGTAATGAACCAGATTTGATTAGGGAGCTTAAGGTACAGGAACCCTTGTGATCATATGATAGAATTCACCCTGCAATTTGGGAGGGAGAAGCTAAAATCAGATGCATTATTATTACAGTGGAGTAAATGGGATTACATAGGCATGAGAGAAGAGCTGGCCAAAGTTGACTGGAAGGGGACACTAGCAGGGATGATGGCAGAATAGGGAAGATGAGGCAACCATGGCTAACAAGAAAAGTCAAAGACAGCATAAATCAAAAGAGAGGACATATAATGTGGCAAAGATTAGGGGGAATATAGAGGCCTGAGAAGCTTTTCAAAATCAATAGAAGGCAACTAAAAAAAAGCAATAAGGGGAGAAAAGATTAAATATGAAGCCAATAATATAAAAGAGGATGCCAAAAGATTTTTTCAGATATATAAAGAGTAAAAGATAGGTAAGAGTGGATATCAGACCACAGGAAAATGACGCTGGAGAGGTAATAGTGGGGGACAAAGAAATTGGGGGGGTGAACTTAATTATTTTGTGACCATCTTCACTGTTGAAGAAACCAGCAATATGCCAGAAATTGAAGATTGTCAGAGGGGCAGAAGTGAGTGTAGTTACTATGACTAAGGAGAAGGTGTGTAGGAAGCTGAAAGGTCTGAAGGTGGTGGATAAGTCACCTGGACCAGATGGACTGCTCGCCAAGGTTGTTAAAGATGTAGCTGAAGAGATTGTGGGGGCAATAGGGGTGATCTTTCAAGAATCACGAGATTCTGGAATGATTCCAGAGGAGTGGAACATCACAAATGTCAGTCCACTCTTTTAAGAAGGGAGGGAGGCAAACAAAAGGAAATTATAGGCCAGTTAGGAAGGGAAGATGTTGGAGTCAATTATTAAGGCAAGCATTTGGGGTACTTGGGGGTACGTTATAAAATAAGCCAAAGTCAGGATGGTTTCCATAATACCTTAAGATAAAGCAGCAGAATTAGGCCATTCGGCCCATCGAGTCTGCTCTGCCATTTCATCATAACTGATCCATTTTCCCTCTCAGCCCCCAGTCTCCCACCTTCATGCCCTGACCAATCAAGAACATATCAACCTCTGCCTTAAATATACATAATGACTTGGCCTCCTTAGCTGCCTGTGGCAATGAATTCCACAAATTTACCACCCTCTGGCTAAAGAAATTCCTCCTCATCTCCATTCTAAAAGGACGTCCCTCTATTCTGAGGCTGTGTCCTCTGGTCTTAGACTCCCTCACCAGAGGAAACACCCTCTCCACATCCACTCTAGAGAAGTCTTTCATCATTCAATAGGTTTCAATGAGATCCCCACCACCACATTCTTCTGAATTCCAGTGAGTACAAGCCCAGAGCCATCAAATGCTCCATATGACATGCCTTTCAATCCCAGAAACATTTTCGCGAACCTTCTTTGAATCCTCTGCAGTTTCAGCACATCCTTTCTAAGTTAAGAGGCCCAAAACTGCCCACAATGCTCCAAGTGAGGCCTCGCCCATGCTTTATAAAGTCTCACCATTACATCCTCCGGAAATGAATGCTAACATTGAATTCGCCTTCCTCAGCACCGACCCAACCCGCAGATGAGCCTTCAGGGAACCCTACGCAAGGACCCCCAAGTCCCTTTGCATCTCATATTTTTGAATTTTCTCTCCATTTAGGAAATAGTTAACCCTTTCATTTCTTCCACCATAACTTCCCGATTGTGCTCCATCTGCCACTTCTTTGTCCATACTCCTAATCTGTCTTTCTGTAGCCTCTCTGCTGCCCCTCCACCTGTCTTCGTATTATCCTCAAACTTGGCTACAAAACCATCAATTTCATCATCTGAATCATTTGACATATAATGTAAAAAGAATCGGTCCCAGCACAGAGCCCTGTGGAACGCCACTAGTCACCAGCAGCCAACCAGAAAAGTCTTCCTTTATTCCCACTCTTTGCTGCCTGCCAATCAGCCACTGCTTTATCCATGCTAGAATCTTTCCTGCAATACCACGGGCTTATAACTTGTTAAGCAGCCTCATGTGTGGCACCTTGTCAAAGGCCTTCTGAAAATCCAAATACACAAGATCAGCCAATTCTCCTTTGTCTGTCCTGCTTGTTATTTCTTCAAAGGATTCCAACAGATTCTTTTCTTCTTCTATATGATATATTGCATTGAACTGCTGCTGCCAAGTTAACAAACTTAACGACACATGCCGGTGATAATAAACCTGATTCTGATTCCGATTTGTCAGGCAACCATGAGGAAATCATGCTGACTACAACCATCTGGTAAAGCAGTGGCTGATTGGCAGGAGGCAAAGACTGGGAATAAAGGGAGCCTTTTCTGGCGGCTGCTGGTGACTAGTGGTGTTCCACAGGGGTCTGTGTTGGGACCGATTCTTTTTACGTTATATGTCAATGATTTGGATGGCAGAATTGATGGCTTTGTTGCAGAGTTTGCAGATGATACAAAGATGGGTGGAGGGGCAGGCAGTATTGAGGAAGAAGGGAATCCGTAGAAGAATTTAGACAGAACGGAAAGGACAAAGAAGTGGAATACAGTGTGGGAAATGGTATGGTCGTGTACTTTGGTAGAAAAAAATAAAGACATGAACTATTGAACGAGGAGCAAATTCTGATATTAGAGGTGCAAAGGGGACCTGAGAGTCCTTTTGCAGGGTTTCCCAAAGGTTAATTTGCAGGTTGGGTCTGTGGTGAGGAAGGCAAATGTGGAATCTTGGCATTCATTTTGGGAGGATCCTATCCTAGGGGACTAGAATACAAAAGCAAGAATGTAATGCTGAGGCTTTCTGTGGCCAAGTGGTTAAGGCATTGGACTAGCAACCTGACGGTCGTGAGTTCGAGCCCCAGCCAAGGGAACATGTTGTGTCCTTGAGCAAGGCACTTAACCACACATTGCTCTGCGACAACACCGGTGCCAAGCTGTATGGGTCCTAATGCCCTTCCCTTGGACAGCATTGGTGTCGTGGAGAGGGGAGACTTGCAGCATGGGCAACTGCCTGTCTTCCATACAACCTTGCCCAGGTCTGCGCCCTGGAGAGTGAAGACTTTCCAGGCGCAGATTCGTGGTCTCGCAAGACTAACGGATGCCTTAGTGAGTGCTGAGGCTTTATAAGGGGCTGTGAGCAGTTTTTTTGGGCCCCTTTGTCTCAGAAAAGATGTGCTGGCACTGGAGAGGGGCCAGAGGAGGTTCGTGAGAATGATTCCGGGAGTGAAAGGGTTAACCTATGAGGAGCATTCAATGTCACTCGCTCGGGTTTAGCAGATTGAAGAGAGAACCTCACTGAAACCTATCGAGTGGGTAGAGTGGATGCGGGGAGGATGTTTCCTATGGGGAGGGGGGGAAGAGTCTAGGACCAGAGGATAGAGGGACGTCCATTTAGAACAGAAGTGAGGAGGAATTTATTTAGCCAGAAGGAGGGGGATTTGTGGAGTTCATTGCCACAGAGAGCAGTGCAGGGCAGGTCATTGGGTATATTTAAAGCAGAGGTCGATAGGTTCTTGATTAGTCAGGGAGTCAAAGGTTATGGGGAGACGGCAGGAGAGGGGGTTAGTAATTCAGCCATGATGGAATGGCGGAGCTGAATCGATGGGCCAAATGGCCTGATTCTGCCCCTGTGTCTGTGGCGACGCATTACAGTGCCAGCGACCCGTGTTCCACTCCCCGAGACAGTGCGCGTTTCCCCCCACACTCCAAAGACATAGAAACATAGAAAATAGGTGCAGGAGTAGGCCATTCGGCCCTTCGAGCCTGCACCGCCATTTATTATGATCATGGCTGATCCTCCAACTCAGAACCCCGCCCCAGCCTTCCCTCCATACCCGCTGATCCCCGTAGCCACAAGGGCCATATCTAACTCCCTCTTAAATATAGCCAATGAACTGGCCTCAACTGTTTCCTGTGGCAGAGAATTCCACAGATTCACCACTCTCCGTGTGAAGAAGATTTTCCTAATCTCAGTCCTAAAAGGCTTCCCCTTTATCCTCAAACTGTGGCCCCTCGTTCTGGACTTCCCCAACATTGGGAACAATCTTCCTGCATCTAGCCTGTCCAATCCCTTTAGGATCTTATACGTTTCAATCAGATCCCCCCTCAATCTTCTAAATTCCAATGAGTACAAGCCCAGTTCATCCTGTCTTTCTTCATATGAAAGTCCTGCCATCCCAGGAATCAATCTGGTGAACCTTCTTTGTACTCCCTCTATGGCAAGGATGTCTTTCCTCAGATTAGGGGACCAAAACTGCACACAATACTCCAGGTGTGGTCTCACCAAGGCCTTGTACAACTGCAGTAGCACCTCCCTGCTCCTGTACTCGAATCCTCTCGCTATAAATGCCAGCATACCATTCGCCTTTTTCACCGCCTGCTGTACCTGCATGCCCACTTTCAATGACTGGTGTATAATGACACCCAGGTCTTGTTGCACCTCCCCTTTTCCTAATCAGCCACCATTCAGATGATAATCTGTTTTCCTATTTTTGCCACCAAAGTGGATAACTTCACATTTATCCACATTAAATTGCATCTACAATGAATTTGCTCACTCACCCAACCTATCCAAGTCACCCTGCATCCTCTTAGCATCCTCTTCACAGCTAACACTGCCACCCAGCTTCGTGTCATCCGCAAAGTTGGAGTTGCTGCATTTAATTCCCTCATCCAAGTCATTAATATATATTGTAAACAACTGGGGTCCCAGCACTGAGCCTTGTGGTACCCCACTAGTCACCGCCTGCCATTCTGAAAAGGTCCCGTTTATTCCCACTCTTTGCTTCCTGTCTGCTAACCAATTCTCCACCCACACCAATATCTTACCCCCAATACCGTGTGCTTTAAGTTTGCACACTAATCTCCTGTGTGGGACCTTGTCAAAAGCCTTTTGAAAATCCAAATATACCACACCCACTAGTTCTCCCCTATCCACTCTACTAGTTACATCCTCAAAAAATTCTATGAGATTCGTCAGACATGATTTTCCTTTCACAAATCCATGCTGACTTTGTCCGATCATTTCACCGCTTTCCAAATGTGCTGTTATCACATCCTTGATAACTGACTCCAGCAGTTTCCCCACCACCGACGTTAGGCTAACCGGTCTATAATTCCCCGGTTTCTCTCTCCCTCCTTTTTTAAAAAATGGAGTTACATTAGCCACCCTCCAATCCTCAGGAACTAGTTCAGAATCTAACGAGTTTTGAAAAATTATCACTAATGCATCCACTATTTCTTGGGCTACTTCCTTAAGCACTCTAGGATGCAGACCATCTGGCCCTGGGGATTTATCTGCCTTCAATCCCTTCAATTTACCTAACACCACTTCCCTACTAACATGTATTTCGCTCAGTTCCTCCATCTCACTGGACCCTCTGTCCCCTACTATTTCTGGAAGATTATTTATGTCCTCCTTAGTGAAGATAGAACCAAAGTAATTATTCAATTGGTCTGCCATGTCCTTGCTCCCCATAATCAATTCACCTGTTTCTGTCTGCAGGGGACCTACATTTGTCTTTACCAGTCTTTTACTTTTTACATATCTATAAAAGCTTTTACAGTCCATTTTTACGTTCCCTGCCAGTTTTCTCTCATAATCTTTTTTCCCCTTCCTAATTAAGCCCTTTGTCCTCCTCTGCTGAACTCTGAATTTCTCCCAGTCCTCAGGTGAGCCACTTTTTCTGGCTAATTTGTATGCTTCTACTTTGGAATTGATACTATCCCTAATTTCTCTTGTCAGCCACGGGTGCACTACCTTCCTTGATTTACTCTTTTGCCAAACTGGGATGAACAATTGTTGTAGTTCATCCATGCGATCTTTAAATGTTTGCCATTGCATATCCACCGTCAATCCTTTAAGTGTCATTTGCCAGTCTATCTTAGCTAATTCACGTCTCATACTTTCAAAGTTACCCCTCTTTAAGTTCAGAACCTTTGTTTCTGAATTAAGTATGTCACTCTCCATCTTAATGAAGAATTCCACCATATTATGGTCACTCTTACCCAAGGGGCCCCTCACGACAAGATCGCTAATTAACCCTTCCTCATTGCTCAAAACCCAGTCCAGGATAGCCTGCTCTCTCTCGACATGTTGGTTCAAAAAACCATCCCGCATACATTCCAAGAAATCCTCTTCATCAGCACCTTTACCAATTTGGTTCACCCAATCTACATGTAGATTGAAGTCACCCATTATAACTGCTGTTCCTTTATTGCACACATTTCTAATTTCCTGTTTAATACCATCTCCGACCTCACTACTACTGTTAGGTGGCCTGTACACAACTCCCACCAGCGTCTTCTGCCCCTTGGTGTTACGCAGCTCTACCCATATCGATTCCACATCTTCCCGGCTTATGTCCTTCCTTTCTATTGCGTTAATCTCTTCTTTAACCAGCAACGCCACCCCACCTCCCCTTCCTTCATGTCTATCCCTCCTGAATATTGAATATCCCTGAACGTTGAGCTCCCATCCCTGGTCACCCTGGAGCCATGTCTCTGTGATCCCAACTATATCATAATCATTAATAACAATCTGTACTTCCAATTCATCCACCTTATTACGAATGCTCCTTGCATTGACACACAAAGCCTTCAGGCGCTCTTTTACAGCTCTCTTAGCCCTTATACAATTATATGTTGAAAAGTGGCCCTTTTTAATGCTTGCCCTGGATTTGTCGGCCTGCCACTTTTACTTTTCTCCTTAGAACTTTTTGCTTCTCCGCTCACTTTACACCCCTCTGTCTCTCTGCACTGGTTCCCATCCCCCTGTTGCGCCCGTCGGGGTTGGTGAAGCCGAGGGGGCCGGACGCGAGGTGACGATGCCAGCGGGCTGTCACCCCCACCCTCAGAGAGCGCTGGTCGTTGCAGGCACGGGCCGGGCCCCGCTCTGTGCATCGGTGAATGGCTTCCCTGTTTCGGCGGGTAAACGCGCAGGAGCCCAGGCGCCGGAGTTGTACAACGGTCGTTTATTTACAGTGATATCGAGCAGTTTTACAATCTTAACACGCAGCCCTTGTGGGGATAACCGGCGGGGAGAAGCCTCGATCCCCCGACGGGACGTTTCCGCGACTCCGAGCTGTTTGACCGCGCTTCCCGATCCCGGTCTCGGTCCCGGCTCCCGGTAGGCGTGGGCTGTCACCGGTGGGAGTGGGAGTGGGTTTAGTGGACAGAGTTGTGTGTGTGTGGGGGTCTTTCACCTTGGCAATGGGTACACGGCGGAGGGGGTGGGGTGTTAGTGGAGGCAAATATCCCCTGGCGGTCAGAGTGGGTGGAAAACACGCGCCGCGGGCTGGGGCAACTCGGCAGGTCCGTGAACAGCTTCGGGTCCCGTCAGCGAGACTGGAAGTGGGGGGCGGCGGCGAAAGCCAGAGTGAGAGAGTGGGGAGAGGGAAGCTGGCGGGTGATAGGGGACGGTGAGGGGGGTGGGGGTATTACATAATAAACTGGGAGGTAATGGCGGAAAAGATAACGGGCCGAAGAGGAAGGAACGGGCTGGAGAGGAGAGTGGACTGCGGGAGAAAAGGGACCAGAGGGAGGTGATGAGGCGGGGGGGGGGGGGGGGAGACAGAATGGAGTATGAAAGGAGACGGACGATGCAAAGGGGGGAGAATTGACCCAAAGTCGGAGGAATCGAAGTTCACGCCATCGGGTCGGAGGCTACCCAGACGGAAAATGAGGAGTCGGTCCTCTGACCCGTTTGCCCTGGGGGGGTGGGGGGCACGGACAGACCCACCGGCGTGGGAATGGGAGGTCGGATTGAAACGGGTAGCCGGTAAAAGCCAGAATAAGACGCGTGGGGTGGGGAGATGGTGAGTGCAAATTTGCAGTTGATTGGCGGAAGGTCTGGGCTCGAAAAGACATTTCCGAAGATGCTGCCTGGCCTGCTGAGTTCCTCCAGCAATTTGTGTGCGTGTGTTTTGCTCCAGATCTCGGGCGTCTGCAGAATCTCTGGTGCGGTCACTTCACTGGTCAGTGCGAGAGCGTGACCTCGGCTGTACAACGGAGGTACGTGTGGGCAGGTTGCTTTTTCCCAGACAGTGGTGAGCCAGGAGTGGCGGGGGTCGGGGAGCGTTTTTAAAAGGCTCTTTGGTAAATATGTGAGTTCACAGAACATGTTGTGCAGGCAGAAGGAATTAGTGGAGTTAGGCGTTTAATCGGCAGTTTAGTTTGCTGGCAGGGACATTGTGGCCCTGTTCCTGTGCTGTACTGTCCTATGGCAGGTGAGACTGTGGGTCAGAGAGAGACGAGGGGCAGTTTGTGTTGTCCGCCCCCTCCCTCTCCCCCACCCCATCCTCTGACCCAAGACCGGGGCGGTAGTGGAGGGAACTGCAGAGACACGTACCCAGAGTGAGGACGCACTGTCCGGGCTGGTGGCCCAGTGGGAGAGTCACTGGCGCACAGAGAGAGACCCGGGTTCAGTCCACGACCTCTGGCTCTGTGTGTGTGTGTGAGAGAGATTGTGTGTGTGTGTGAGAGAGATTGTGTGTGTGTGAGAGAGAGACAGACTGAGTGTGTGAGAGAGAGATTGTGTGTGTGTGAGAGAGAGAGGGAGATTGTGTGAGAGAGAGAGAGGGGGAGATTGTGTGAGAGATTTGTGTGTGTGTGAGAGAGATTGTGTGTGTGAGAGATTTGTGTGTGTGAGAGAGATTTGTGTGTGTGAGAGAGAGATTGTGTGTGTGAGAGATTTGTGTGTGTGTGAGAGAGATTGTGTGTGTGAGAGAGATTTGTGTGTGTGAGAGATTTGTGTGTGTGAGAGAGAGATTGTTGTGTGTGTGAGAGATTTGTGTGTGTATGAGAGAGAGGGAGATTGTGTCTGTGTGTGTGTGTGTGAGAGAGAGAGAGATTGTGTGTGTGTGTGTGTGTGTGAGAGAGAGAGATTGTGTCTGTGTGTGTGTGTGTGTGTGTGTGTGAGAGAGAGATTGTGTGTGTGTGTGTGTGTGTGAGAGAGAGAGATTGTGTCTGTGTGTGTGTGTGTGTGTGAGAGAGAGATTGTGTGTGTGTGTGTGTGTGTGAGAGAGAGAGATTGTGTCTGTGTGTGTGTGTGTGTGTGAGAGAGAGATTGTGTGTGTGTGTGTGTGTGTGTGTGAGAGAGAGAGAGAGAGACTGTGTGTATGTGTGTGAGACAGAGAGACTGTATGTGAGGGAGAGAGATTGTGTCTGTGAGAGAGAGACTGAGTGTGTGAGAGAGAGATTGTGTGTGTGTGTGAGAGAGAGATTGTGTGTGTGTGAGAGAGACTGAGTGTGTGAGAGAGAGATTGTGTGTGTGTGTGAGAGAGAGATTGTGTGTGTGTGAGAGAGACTGAGTGTGTGAGAGAGAGATTGTGTGTGTGTGTGAGAGAGAGATTGTGTGTGTGAGAGAGAGACTGAGTGTGTGAGAGAGAGATTGTGTGTGTGTGAGAGAGAGAGATTGTGTGTGTGTGAGAGAGACTGAGTGTGTGAGAGAGAGATTGTGTGTGTGTGTGTGAGAGAGAGAGACTGTATGTGAGGGAGAGAGAGATTGTGTGTGAGGGAGAGAGAGACTGTGTGTGAGGGAGAGAGAGAGAGACTGTGTGTGAGGGAGAGAGAGAGAGAGAGACTGTGTGTGAGGGAGAGAGAGAGAGAGAGACTGTGTGTATGTGTGTGTAAGAGTGAGAGAGACTGTATGGTTTGCAGGTTCTCCTTGTGACTCTGCGTTTCCCCCAGTGTTCTCCTACATCCCAGGAATTAACATGGATATGACTGAGCTGGGGAAGATCCACAGGGAATTTGCCAGGACTGAAAGACTCGAGTGGGGGGGGGGGCGGTGGGGAGGCTGGATTGACTGGGACTGGAGTGAAAGAGGCTGGGGGGGGTGACCTCACAGAGGTTTTTGTGGGGCGTAGATAAGGTGGGTGGTCACTGTCTTTCCCTGGGGTGGGGGTGGGGGGGAGTATAAAGCTAGAGGTTATAGGTTTAAGGAGGGGGACAGAGGATTTAAAAGTGACCTGAGGGCAAGTTTTGTTTACACAGAAGGTGGTAAGTATGTGGAATGAGCTGGTCGAGGTGAGTACGATTACTCTGTTTAAAATACGTTTGGACAGGTCGATGGGTGGGGATGGATTACAGGGATGCTGGCCAAACACAGGCGAATGATACTGGCTCAGGCAAGGCCCCAAGGCTGCATGCAGGAGATGGGCCGAAGGGCCTGTTTATGCGCTGTATTACTCTGTGACTAAGGTCTGGGTACGTTGGCCTCAGTGAATTGCCCCAGGAGAGGGGTGGAATCTGGGGGGCGTCCTTGGGGAAAGTGGGGAAAGCGGAAACGGGAACTGGTGTAGGTGGTCAGCACAGATTCGACGGGCCAAAGGGCCTATTTCAGCCTCTAAATGGCGGCCATTACTGCCCTTGCTGTGGTGGACCTCTCCCACCCCTCCCGCCCTCCCACCAGATCCGACCAGGGTCCGGGATGAAGGCAAATGTTTCTCTCCCACCGTCAGCCCCCACCCCCCCCCGGACACAGTGGGTCCCCAGAACCCCTTCAGATTAACCCGTGATCTTGGCCATGTCTCTGGAAGCTTCAAGGGGGCCAGGGATCAGGAGGGACAGTCGAATGGGGGGGGGTTGGTTGTGCATAACTCTGTGTCTGTGTGCCACCCTCTTCCTCTCCCCCCCACCCACACCTCACCCCGCCCCAACCCACCGCCCGCTGCCGGCAGCTAGGAGGGCTGGCTGACTGGCTCCGGCCGCTTGTGCCTGCCGGCCCGCTGGGAGGCGGCGTTGGGCTGCGTGGAGGAGGACGAGGAGGAGGAGGAACTGTCGCTGGAGCTCCGCGCCTCGGGGCCCGCGCTCAGCTTCAGCTTCCTGCGCTTGGCCAGCGGCGCGTTGTCCACACTCTTCAGCAGAAAGCCCTCCCGCTTGCACTTGTTGAACGCCTGTGGGGGGGGGGTTTACAGGGGGAGTCGGTTAGCAGCTGAGGGTCCAAACACATCCCCACCCAGCCCAGTCCCGATTCCCCCACATCCCCTCTCGTAGACCCCACCTTCTGCCCCTCACCCCCGTCTTTCCCCTCCCTTCTCCTGCTTCCCTTTGACCTTTCCCCTCCCCTCTCCTGCTTCCCTTTGACCTTTCCCCTCCCCTCTCCTGCATCCCTTTGACCTTTCCCCTGCCCTCTCCTTCCCTTTGACCTTTCCCCTGCCCTCTCCTGCTTCCCTTTGACCTTTCCCCTGCCCCTCTCCTTCCCTTTGACCTTTCCCCTCCCCTCTCCTGCTTCCCTTTGACCTTTCCCTGCCCCTCTCCTTCCCTTTGACCTTTCCCCTCTGTCTCTTTGCCCTCCCATCACTCTCTCTTCCTCACCTCGCCTTTCTCTCTCTCCCAACCCTCCATCCCTCTCTGTCTCTCTCTTTCTCTCACCTCCCTGCTCTCCTCCTTCCATCCCACCCTCCTTTCTCTCTCTCCCATCCCTTCCCCTATCTCTCTATGTCGTTCCCCTTCTCCCCTCTCTCTCCTCCACCTTCCCCCCCCCTACCACCAGAGAAGATATGCCCGAGGTGATAACCCCCTCAGGCGCAGAGGACGAGGGGTGACTGCCTACCACCTGACTGAGGGCGTGGAGGGGGAGTCAATACATCCCCCACCCATTCACATGCCGAAGTCCCCACTGCCTGCCCCCAACAACCACAACTTGGAGGACTGGGAGGGGAGGGGAGGGAGAGCAGGGGTGGACACAGTGGAGAAGAGAAACTGAGGAAGGAAAAAGGGGAATGAGGGGAAAAGAGTGCAAGAGTACAGACTGGGAGGGGAGAGGGGATGGGATGGTGGAAGGAGAGAGAGAGAAAATGGGACAAAAGGATGCTGCAGGAGGTGAGGGATTAGGAAAGGGTGGAGGTTCTGGAGGAGATGAGGGTTAAGGAAAGAGTGGAGGATCTGGAGGAGGTGAAGGATTTGGAAAAGGATGGAGGATCTGAGGGATTAGGAAAAGGAGGATCTGGAGGAGTTGAGGGATTAGGAAAGGATGGAGGATCTGGAGGCAGTGAGGGATTAGGAAACGGTGGAGGTTCTGGAGGAGGTGAAGGATTAGGAAAAGTTGGAGGTTCTGGAGGAGGTGAGGGATTAGGAAAAGTTGGAGGTTCTGGAGGAGGTGAGGGATTAGGAAAAGGAGGTTCTGGAGGAGGTGAGGGATTAGGAAAAGTTGGAGGTTCTGGAGGAGGTGAGGGATTAGGAAAAGGAGGTTCTGGAGGAGGTGAAGGATTAGGAAAAGTTGGAGGTTCTGGAGGAGGTGAGGGATTAGGAAAAGGAGGTTCTGGAGGAGGTGAAGGATTAGGAAAAGGTGGAGGTTCCGGAGGAGATGAGGGATTAGGAAAAGGAGGTTCTGGAGGAGGTGAAGGATTAGGAAAGGGTGGAGGTTCTGGAGGAGGTGAGGAATTAGGAAAAGGAGGTTCTGGAGGAGGTGAGGGATTAGGAAAATGAGGTTCTAGAGGAGGTGAAGATTTACGAACGGGAGGAGGTAAGGTGCTTGTGTTCCGTCCCACCTACCAGGAAGGTGGCCTTGAAGTAGGTGTTGACGGAGGGTCCCGTGGAGCCCAGGACGTCTGGCGTCATCAGCGACACTGAGGATAGCTGACTCCCGTTCTGTAGCCAGTCGTTCCGCCGCAGGTTCGACATCTTCAGCCTCTTGGAGGGCTCGACCGTCAGCAGGCCTGGGATGTGGGGGTAGAGCGCAGGGTCAGAGTGAGTCTCCCTTGGGCCTGAGGGTCCACGGCGGCTGGTGTGGGGAGCCCAGATAAGGGTCACACCTCCACGAGCAGAGATTCCCACACCAGCAACAACAGACCCCTCCCTGACCCAATTCGGACAGACACCACCCTGACCCTCTGCCAGCACCGTGTGCGGATACCTCAATCCTGCTTTTATTTGTAATATTTGATAAGTAACCTGTTTTGATTAAAAAAATACAAATGAAGAAAATCGCGAAATGGTCGTTATTACATTCAGCTGCGTAAACATCACACATTAAATCACAGTGTATAACAGGCCCTTCGGCACACGATACTGTCCGATCCTTTCACCTACTCTGCGACCAATTTCACCCTTCCCTCCAACGTAACCCTCTAATTTTCTTTCACTCATGTGCTTACCTACAATGTCCCTCATAAATCTGCCTCCACCATCACCCCCGGGAGGGCATTCCACACACCCACCGCTCTCTGTGTAAAATGACCTCCGACCTCTCCCCGCTAAACGTCCCTCTAATCACCTTCAAAGCAGCGCACACAGAATGCTGGAAGATCTCAACAGCGGGAATGGACAGTCGACGTTTCGGGCTGAGACCCTTCATTAGGACTGAGAAGGAATAGGGGGAGACGCCAGAATATAAAGGTGGAGGGAGGGGAAGGAGGGCTAGCTGGAAGGTGAGAGGTGAAGCCAGGTGGGTGGGAAAGGTCAAGGGCTGGAGAGGAAGGAATCTGATCAGAGAGCGGAGTGGACCAGAGGAGAAAGGGAGGGAGGAGATGACAGGCAGGTGAGAAGAGGTAAAGAGTCAGAGTGGGGAAAAGAGGAAGGAGAAATCCAAATTCAGGTTGGAGGATACCCAGGCTGAATACCTGTTTACTCAGGGTGAGGGTCACTATGTAACTGTACAGAGTCACTGTTTATTCAGGGTGAGGGTCACTCACTACACTGCAGTTTCATGCCCCTTATCTAACAAGAGATGTGCTGGCATTCGCGAAGTACCAAAGGTTCCAAGACCATAAGACGTACGAGCAGAATTAGGCCTTTTGGCCCATCAAGTCTGCCCCGACGTTTCATCGTGACTGATCAATTTCCCCTCTCAGCCCCCAATCTCTTGTAAGAATGCAAAGGTAGTAATCTCGAGATTACTGCCTGTGCCACTTGACAGTGAGTGTAGGAATAGAATGAGCTGGAGGATAGATGCGTGGCTGAGGGATTGGAGCAGGGGGCCGGGATTCAGATTTCTGGATCATTGGGACCTCTTTTGGGGCAGGCATGACCTGTACAAAAGGGACGAGGTGCACTTGAATCCCAGGGGGACCAATATCCTGGTGGGGAGGTTTGCTAAGGCTACTGGGGAGAGTTTAAACTAGAACTGTTGTGGGGTGGGAACCGAACTGAAGAGACTGGGGAAGAGGTGGTTGGCTCACAAATAGAGAAAGTTTGGAGACAGTGTGTGAGGGAGGATGGGCAGGTGAAAGAGAAGGGTCGCACTCAGACCGATGGTTTGAGATGTGTCTATTTTAATGCGAGGAGTATTGTGAACAAAGCGGATGAGCTTAGAGCGTGGATCAGTACTTGGAGCTGTGATGTTGTGGCCATTACAGAGACTTGGATGGCTCAGGGACAGGAATGGTTACTCCAAGTACCGGATTTTAGATGTTTCAGAAAGGACAGGGAGGGAGGCAAGAGAGGTGGGGGTGTGGCACTGTTGATCAGAGATAGTGTCACGGCTGGAGAAAAGGAGGAAGACATGGAGGGGTTGTCTACAGAGTCTCTGTGGGTGGAGGTTAGGAACAGTAGGGGGTCAATAACTTTACTGTTTTTTTTTTAAATAGGCCACCCAATAGTAACAGGAATATCGAGGAGCAGATAAGGAAACAGATCCTGGAAATGTGTAATAATAACAGAGTTGTCGTGGTGGGAGATTTTAATTTCCCAAATATCAATTGGCATCTCCCTAGAGTGAGGGGTTTAGATAGGGTGGAGTTTGTTAGCTGTGTTCAGGAAGGTTTCTTGACACAATATGTAGATAAGCCTACAAGAGGAGAGACTGTACTTGATTTGGTATTGGGAAATGACCCTGGTCAGGTGTCAGTTCTCTCAGCAGGAGAGCATTTTGGAGATAGTGATCATAATTCTATTTCCTTTGCAATAGCATTGGGAGAGAGATAGGAACAGACAAGTTAGAAAAGTGTTTAATTGGAGTAAGGGGAATTATGAGACTATCAGGCAGGAACTTGGAAGCTTAAATTGGGAACAGATGTTTTCAGGGAAAAGTACGGAAGAAATGTGGCAAATGTTCAGGGGATATTTGTGTGGAGTTCTGCATAAGTACGTTCCAATGAGACAGGGAAGTTATGGTAGGGGACAGGAACCGTGCTGTACAAAGGCTGTTGTAAATCTAGTCAAGAAGAAAAGAAAAGCTTACAAAAGGTTCAGCAAGCTAGGTATGTTAGAGATCTAGAAGGTTATAAAGCTAGCAGGAAGGAGCTTAAGAAGGAAATTAGGAGAGCCAGAAGGGGCCGTGAGAAGGCCTTGGCGGGCAGGATTAAGGAAAACCCCAAGGCATTCTACAAGTATGTGAAGAGCAAGAGGATAAGACGTGAGAGAATAGGACCTATCAAGTGTGACAGTGGAAAAGTGTGTATGGAACTGGAGGAAATAGCAGAGATACTTAATGAATACTTTACTTCAGTATTCGCTATGGAAAAGGATCTTGGCGATTGTAGGGATGACTTACAGTGGACTGAAAAGCTTGAGCATGTAGATATTAAGAAAGAGGATGTGCTGGAGCTTTTGGAAAGCATCAAGTTGGATAAGTCGCTGGGACCGAATGAGATGTACCCCAGGCTACTGCGGGAGGTGAGGGAGGAGATTGCTGAGCCTCTGGCGATGATCTTTGCATCTTCAATGGGGACAGGAGAGATTCTGGAGGATTGGAGGGTTGCGGATGTTGTTCCTTTATTCAAGAAATGGAGTAGAGATAGCCCAGGAAATTATAGACCAGTGAGTCTTACTTCAGTGGTTGGTAAGTTGATGGAGAAGGTCCTGAGAGGCAGGATTTATGAACATTAGGAGAGGAATATGATTAGAAATAGTCAGCATGGCTTTGTCAAGGGCAGGTCATGCCTTACGAGCCTGATTAAATTTCTTGAGGATGTGACTAAACACGTTGATGAAGGTAGAGCAGTAGATGTAGTGTACATGGATTTCAGCAAGGCATTTGATAAGGTACCCCATGCAAAGCTTATTGAGAAAGTAAGGAGGCATAGGATCCAAGGGGACATTGCTTTGTGGATCCAGAACTGGCTTGCCCACAGAAGCTAAAGTGTGGTTGTAGACAGGTCATATTCTGCATGGAGGTCGGTGACCAGTGGTGTGCCTCAGGGATCTGTTCTGGGACCCCTACTCTTTGTGATTTTTATAAATGAACTGGATGAAGAAATGGAGGGATGGGTTAATAAATTTGCTGATGACACAAAGGTTGGGGGTGTTGTGGATAGTGTGGAGGGCTGTCAGAGGTTACAGCAGGACATTGATATGATGCAAAACTGGGCTGAGAAGTGGCAGATGGAGTTCAACCCAGATAAGTGTGAGGTGGTTAATTTTGGTAGGTCAAATATGATGACAGAATATAGTATTAATGGTAAGACTCTTGGCGGTGTGGAGGATCAGAGGGATCTTGGGGTCTGAGTCCATAGGACACTCAAAGCTGCTGCAAAGGTTGACTCTGTGGTTAAGAAAGGATATGGTGCATTGGCCTTCATCAATTGTGGAATTGAATTTAGGAGCTGAGAGGTAATGTTGCAGCTATATAGGACCCTGGTCAGACCCCACTTGGAGTATTGTGCTCAGTTCTGGTCACCTCACTACAGGAAGGATGTGGAAACCATAGAAAGGGTGCAGAGGAGATTTTCAAGGATGTTGCCTGGATTGGGGAGCATGCCTTATGAGAATAGACTGAGTGAACTCGGCCTTTTCTCCTTGGAGCGACGGAGGATGAGAGGTGACCTGATAGAGGTGTACAAGATGATGAGAGGCATTGATCATGTGGATAGTCAGAGACTTTTCCTCAGGGCTGAAATGGCTCGCATGAGAGGGCACAGGTTTAAGGTGCTGGGGAGTAGGTACAGAGGAGATGTCAGGGGTAAGTTTTTTACACAGAGAGTGGTGAGTGTGTGGAATGGGCTGCCGGCAACGGTGATGGAGGCGGATACGATAGGGTCTTTTAAGAGACTTTTGGATAGGTACGTGGAGCTTGGTAAAATAGAGAGCTATGGGTAACCCAGGCTAATTTCTAAGGTAGGGACATGCTCGGCACTGCTTTGTGGGCTGAAGGGGCAGTATTGTGCTGTAGGTTTTCTCTGTTTCTAATGATTTACGAGAATGTTTCTGGGAGTGAAAGGGTCCAAGGGAGTGTTAGATGTCTGTGGGCCTGTACTGCTGGACACAAAAACGAGGGCAGCTCTTGTTGAAAGCTGTCAGATATTGAACGGCCGAGGTAGAGTGGATGTGGAGAGGATATTTCCTGTAGCGGGGGAGTCTGGGTCCAGAGGGCACAGCCTCAGAATAGAAGGATGTCCCTTTAGGACAGAGATGAGGAGGAATTTATTGAGCCAGAGGGTGATGAATCTGCGGAGGGCAAGTCATTGGGTGTATTTAAAGGGGAGGTTGATAGATTCTTGATTAGCGAAGAAAGCAGGGGAATGGGGTTGAGAGGGTTAATAAATCAGCCATGATGGAATGGCAGAACAGACTTGATGGGCCGAATAGCCTAATTCTGCTCCTCGGACTTGTTTGGTGATGTGACACCAATGGTTCAGTGTGTGTGTGTTTGTGTGTTTGTGTTTATGTATGTGTGTGCGTGCGCGCTATGACATCAGTAATCTCTCACCCCCCTCACCAACCCACCCCCCCCAACCCTTCATACCTCGCACGATGTCCTTGGCCCCCTCCGAGACGTTCTTCCACGCCTCTCCGTGGAAGGAGAAATCACCGCCCTTGATCTTCCGCATAATCTCAGCAGCGCTGGTCGATGACATTCCCTTCCGGGAGCTCTGGAAGGGGACCTGTCCCGACAACATGGTGTACTGCCGAGGGAAGGCAGAGGGCAGGGAGTGTCAGAGAGAGCAGGCCGGAGGGGGAGGGACTGGTCCAGTGTGGGCCCGGGACAGCCCCCAGTAACACACATTTCCCCCCCCACCCCCGGGAGATTAACTTGTCTGAGGGAAGGCCAAGCTCTGAGAGGGGGAGCTTTGGAGGGAGCATCACCGTGGGGAGGGGGGCAGTGAGGAGGGAGCGCTGTGCTGCAGGACCACAAGACATAGGAGAAGAATTAGGCCATTTGGCCCATCGAGTCTGCTCTATCATTCAATCATGGCTGATCCATTTTCCCCTCTCAGCCCCAATCTCCTGCTTTGTCATCACAATCCCATCACGCCCAGACTAATCAAGAATCTATCAACCTCTGCCTTAAATATACTTAAAGACTTGGCCTCCACAGTCGCCTGTGGCAACGAATTCCACAGATTCGCCACTCTCTGGCTAAATTAATTCCTCCTCATCTCCGCTCTAAAAGGATGCCCCTCTGTTCTGAGGCTGTGTCCTCTGGTCTTAGACTCTCCCACCATGGGAAACATCCTCTCCGCACCCATGCTATCAAGGCCTTTCACTATTCGATGGGTTTCAATGAGGTCACCCCCTCATTCTTCTGAATTCTCGTGAATACAGACCCAGAGCCATCAAATGCTCTTCACACGACAAGCCGTTCAATCTTGGAATCATTTTTGAGAAGCTCTTTTGAACCCTCTCCAGTTTCAGCATATCCTTTAAGATAAGGGGCCCCAAACCTGCTCGCAATACTCCAAGCGAGGCCTCACCAGCGCTTTATAAAGTCTCAGCATTACATCCTTGCTTTTATATTCTAGTCCTCTTGAAATGAATGCTAACATTGCATTTGCCTTCCTCACCACCAACTCAACCTGCAAATTAACCTTTAGAGAATCCTGCACAAGGACTCCCAAGTCCCTTCGCACCTCAGTTTTTTGTATTTTCTCTCCACTTAGAAAATTATCAACCCTTTCATTTCTTCTACTAAAGTGCATGACCATACAGTTCCCGACTCTGTAGTCAGTCTGCGATTCTTTGCCCAATCTCCTAATCTGTCTAAATCCTTCTATAGTCTCTCTACTTCCTCAAAACTACCTGCCCCTCCACCTACCTTCACGGTTTTGTCACCTTGCCTTTAGAATATTTCTTCCTCTTTGGGATGTATATATCCTGCACCTTCCGAATTGCTTCCAGAAATTCCAGCCATTGCTGCTCTGCCGTCATCCCTGCCAGTGTTCTTTTCCAGTCAGTTCTGGCCAGCTCCTCTCTGATGCCTCTTTAATTCCCTTTACTCCACTCTAATACAGATACATCAAACTTTAGCTTCTCCTTCTCAAATTTCAGGGTGAATTCGATCATATTATGATCACTTCCCCCTAAGGGTTATTTTACCTTAAGCACTCTAATCAATTCTGGTTCATATGCAACACCCAGTCCAGAATAACCGATGCTGTAGTGGGCTCAACCATGAGCTGCTCTAAAAAGCCACCTGGTACTCGCTCTAGAAATTCCCTCTCCTGGGATCCAGCATCAACCTGATTTCCCCAATCTACCTGCGTACTGAAATCCCCCACGACTATTGTAACATTGCCCTTTGGAATCCATTTTCTATCTCCCCTTGTAATTTGTAGGCCACATCCTTACTACTGTTTGGGGGTCTGTATACAACTCCCATCAGGGTCTTTTTACCCTTCTAGTTCCTTAGCTCTATCCACAATGATTCAACACCTTCTGACCCGATATCACCTCTTTCCAATGATTTGATTTCATTTTTTACCAACAGAGCCACGACGCCCCCTCTGCCTTCCCGCCTGTCTTTTCGATGTAATGTGTAACCTTGGACATTAAGCTCCCAGCTATAATCTTCTTTCAGCAATGATTCAGTGATGTCTACAACATCACACCTGCCAATCTGCAACTGTGCTACAAGTTCACCAACCTTATTCCATGTACTGCGCACTTTCAAATTCAACACCTTTTGCCCTGTATTCTCCCTTTTTGATTTTATCCACCTTTTACGTTACAACTCACCCTGCTGACTGCAATTTGGCCTCTCCTCACTACACACTGCCTCTGTTTGTAAACCAGCTCCCTCACCTTCAGCGCTATCATCCGCCTTTCCCACGATACTTCTTGCTTTGGAAAACTAGGCACTCAGGACGCTAGTCTCACCAGGCTCAACTGTTCGATCCTTAACTTTGTCCGAGGGGCGGTGAGGAGGGCGAGTCGCGGTGCAGGAGGGAGTACCTCGGGAAGGAAGGGGAGGGGGCTTCCCACAGCGGGAAGGGCCGGGAGGGAGCTCTAGGCTGCAGAAGGGACAGTGAGGGAGCTCGGCACCAAGGGAGGGGCAGTGAGGGGAGAACACTGCTCTCTGGAAGGGGTGCGAGGGAAGGAGCTCCGCGCTGCGGGAGTGAAGGTGAGGGAGCTCATCACAGCGGCAGAGGCAGCGAGGGAGTTCCGGGCTGCAGGGGGAGGCGAGGAAGGAGGAACGCAGCACTGTGTGGGGGGAGTGGAGAGGAACACGTCACTGTACGAGGGCTGGAGAGGGAGCTCCACACTGTCAAGATAAAACTTATCTACTCTGACCCCTTGTTCATTGCTGAACAATAGCTGGAGACCCAGGACCCAGATCTTATTAGGGAGCTTAATGTAAAGGAACCCTTAGGAGGCAGTGATTATACTATGATTGAATTTACACTGCAATTTGAGAGGGAGAAGCATAAATCACGTGTATCCGTATTGCAATGGAATAAAGGGAATTCCAGAGGCATGAGAGAAGATGTTGCCCAGGTGGATCCCAGCTGAGTAGAGTTGGCTGAAGTTTCTGGGAATAGTTCACAAGGTGCAGGATAGATATGTCCCACAGAGGAAGAAGTTCTCAAGTAGCAGGGGTAGGCAACTGTGGCTGACAAAGGAAGTTAAGGACTGTATTAAAAGCCAAGGAAAGGGGCATATAAGATAGCAAAAGTGAGTGGGAAGTTGGATGATTGGGAAGCTTTTAAAATCCAACAGAAGGCAACCAAAAAAACTATAAGAAGGAACAAGATGAAAATATGAGGGCAAACTAGCCAATAATATAAAGCAGGAATCTAGAAGTTTTTTCAGTTATATACAGAGTGAAAAGGAAGTGAGAGTTGACATTGGACCACTGGAAAATGATGCTTGTGAGGTAGCAATGGGGGACGAAGAAATGGCAGATGAACTAACTGGGTACTTTGCATCTGTATTCACCGTGGAAGACACTAGCAGTGTGCCAGGGGTCCGTGAGTGTCAGGGAGCAGGAGTGAGAGCCATTCCTCTTCCAAAGGAAAAAGTGCGAGGCAAACTCAAAGGTCTTTAGGTGGATAAGTCACCTGGACCAGATGGACTACATCCCAGAGTCCTGGGAGAGGTTGCTGAAGAGATAACAGATGTATTGGTTATGACCTTTCAAGAATCACTTGATTCTGGCATGATCCCAGAGGAATGGAAGATTGCAAATGTCACTCCACACTCTAAGAAGGGAGGAAAGCAAAAAAAAAAAAGGAAATTATAGTCCAGTTAGCATAACCTCAGTGGTTGGGAAAGTGTTGGAGTCTATTGTTAAGGATGAGGTTTTGAGGTACTTGGAGACTAATGATAAAATAAGTCAACGTCAGCATGGTTTCTGTAAAGGAAAAACCTTGCCTGACAAATCTGTTGGAGTTCTTTGAGGAAGTAACAAGCAGGGTGGACAAAGGAGAGGCAGTGGATGTCATTTACTTGGATTTTCAGAAAGCATTTGATAAGGTGCCACGCATGAGGCTTTTAACAAGATAAAATCCCATGGAATTACAGGAAGACACTGGTATGGATAGCAGAATGGCTGACAGGCAGGAGGCAGCGAGTGGGAATAAAAGGGGCCTTTTCTGGTTAGTTGCCAGTGACTAGTGGTGTTCCTCAGGGGTCAGTATTGGGACCACTGCTTTTCACATTGTTTGTCAGTGATTTGGATAGTGGAACTGATGGCTCTGTGGCAAAGTTTGCAGATGATATGGAGATAGGTGGAGGGGTGGTAGTGTTGAGGAAGCAATGCGATTGCAGCTGGACTTAGACAAATTGGAAGAATAGGTAAAAAAAAAGTGGCAGATGGAATACAGTGTTGGGAAATATACGATAATGCATTTTAGTAAAAGGAACAAAAGTGCGGACTATTATCTAAATGGGGAGAAGGTTCAAACATCAGAGGTGCAGAGGGATTTAGGAGTCCTCATGCAAGACTCCCAGAAGATTAATTTACAGGTCGAGTCTGTGGTAAAGAAGGCAAATGCAATGTTGGCATTTATTTCAAGGGGAATAGAATATAAAAACAAGGAGATAATGCTGAGCCTTTATAAGACACTAATCAAGCCACAGTTGGAGTATTGTCTACAGTTTTAGGCCCCGTATCTCAGAAAGGATGTGTTGTCATTGGAAAGAGTCCAGAGGAGGTTCACGAGGATGATTCGGGGAATGAAGGGGTTAACATGTTTGGAGCATTTGGCAGCTTTGGGCCTGTACTCACTGGAGTTTAGAGGAATGCAGTGGGGATCTCATTGAAACCTACCGAATGTTGAAAGGACGAGATAGGCTGGATGTGGAGAGGAAGTTTCCTATGGTGGGGGTATCCAGAACTGGAGCGCACAGCCTCACAATTGAGGGGTGACCCTTTAAAATAGAGGTAAGAAGGAATTTTTTTTTTGCACCAGAGAGTAGTGAATCTGTGGAACGCTCTGCCACAGACTGCAGTGGAGGCCAAGTCCGTGGGTATATTTAAGGCAGAAGTTGATTGTTTCCTGATCGGTCGGGGAATCAAAGGATGTGGCGAGAAGGCAGGTGTATGAGGTTGAGTGGGATCCGGGATCAGCCATGATGGAATGGTGGAGCAGACTCGATGGGCTGAATGACCTGATTCTGCTCTTATGTCTTAGGGTAACATTGGTCTCCAACGACATCGCACTCTCCCGGGGTCAGACACAGAGTGAAGCTCCCTCCACACCGTCCCATCACACACTCCCGGGGTCAGACACAGAGTGAAGCTCCCTCCACACCGTCCCATCACACACTCCCGGGGTCAGACACAGAGTGAAGCTCCCTCCACACCGTCCCATCACACACTCCCGGGGTCAGACACAGAGTGAAGCTCCCTCCACACCGTCCCATCACACACTCCCGGGGTCAGACACAGAGTGAAGCTCCCTCTGCACTGTCCCATCACACACTCCCGGGGTCAGACACAGAGTGAAGCTCCCTCCACACTGTCCCATCACACACTCCCGGGGTCAGACACAGAGTGAAACTCCCTCCACACCGTCCCATCACACACTCCCGGGGTCAGACACAGAGTGAAGCTCCCTCTACACCGTCCCATCACACACTTCCGGGGTCAGACACAGAGTGAAACTCCCTCTATACCGTCCCATCACACACTCCCGGGGTCAGACCCAGAGTGAAGCTCCCTCCACACTGTTCCCAAATGGTCTCTGCACACTCACCAGGATGACCCCCAGGCTCCAGAGGTCACAGGACTCGTCATAGCCGTCTTGTTTGAGAAGCTCGGGTGCTGCGTACTCGAGGGTGAAGCAGGGCGTCTGCAGGGGCTGACTGTCGGGCTGTCGGACACGAGCGAAACCGAAGTCGATGATTTTGATCGGGGCGTTGTCTGTCTCATCGGCAAACAGCAGGTTCTGCGGTGGGGGATGCAGAGGTCAGCGTGGGGCCCTTCCCCCACCCCTCATCTCTTATGAAAATGTTTGCCCTCCCCCCAACACCTACAATCCCGCCTCAGAATCTCGGTGCCCCGCTTGGCAAGGGTCAGGGTTCGAATATTTAGGGTCGGGAGCAGAGGTGAGAGGTCGACGAGCTGTTTGAAGTAAAGGTTGGAGGTTAAAAGCTGTGGGAGAGCAGGGGAAGGGTGTCAAAGGTCAAAGAGTTGGCACAGGTCAAAAGAGCTAGGGTTGGGAGTTAGGGTCAGAGGTCAGGAGCAGAAGACAGAGGTCAGGTAACCGAAGTCAGGAGCAGGCTGGGGAAATAGGATTGGGAGTACAGGTTAGAGATCGCGAAGCTGGGGTCTGAGGTTGGGAGTGAAGATCAGAAGTCGCCACTGCTGGAGTCTGAGATCGTTGGCTGTAATGGGGGTGTGTCAGGTCAGAGGTTAGAGGCAGAGGGCAGGGGTTGGAGGTCAGAGGACGAGGTCGCTGGTGAGAGGCCTACCTCAGGCTTCAGGTCGCGGTGCACCACGCCAGCATCGTGCATGTGGCTGACAGCCGACACCAGGCTCCTCATGGTCTGACTGGCCTCCAGCTCGCTGAAGTGCTTCCGGCGGCGGATGCGTTCGAGCAGCTCGCCTCCCCGCAGCAACTCCATCACCAGGAACGTGTGGAACTGAGGGCAGAGGGCACTGGGTCAGGGGTCAGGGGTCAGCGACGGCGCCCTCGCCCACCCATGGCTGACCCGCTACCCAACCCTGTGTCAGCCCGCTGGCGGCCGGCCTGGTCTCCTCCCCGAGCACAAGGGAAGGTTTCACACCATGGACAGTAGCACAGTGCTTGGGCCAGGGTTCAAACACCCCACAGCGCCCTCCGCCCTCAAGGTCAGGGGTCACTGGCAGCCAAATGCATGTTTGCCACCCCAAATACTTGGTGACTGAGAGCCAATCACACGCTCCCCAACTCCGGGGTCAAGGGTCACCTAAAGGCAATCACGTTTTCACCCCTTAGGGTCAGAGGTCATTGGGACCCACCAACACATTCCTGATCCTCAGGGTCAAAGGTCACTCTGTCTCTCTTGTTCTCTTCTCCAGTAGGCCCAGCGGGCACTAACCTGGTCCTGGAAGACCTCGGCGAGTTTGACGATGTTGGGGTGACCCTCGCACAGCTTCAGGGCGCCGATCTCCTGCTGAATGTGTCCCTCCATCCTGCCACACAGACCGGAAGCAGCGGAGTTAGGGCGGAGGTCAGCAGGCCAGAGAGCGGCAAGGTGGGATCGGGTCAAAGGTCGGAGGTCAAAGAGCTGGGGGGTTACGTCAAACATCGGAGGGTGACAGGCTGGGGTCAGGGCAGAGGGCGACGAGCCAGGGTTACAGCAAAGAGCCAGAGACGGGGATCAGTTGGAAAAACCCTCCAGAATGGGTGGAGGTTGTGAAGGTCCCGGTGGGCCGGAGGGAAGGGGAATTGCTGAGTGTCGCAGGAGAGGGCGTGGCGACCCGGAAGCTCTGGGATCAGAGGCCCGGATGGACGCTGGGGAACAGAGGGCCCTAGCCCTCCCTCCTCACCTCCTGCTGACGATCTTGACGGCGAACTCCTGGCCATTCAACTTGCTGCGACACTTGCGGCAGATGGAGAAGCTGCCCGTCCCCAGTGGCTCCGTCCTCATGTCCAGCTCGTAGTGCTGGAAGAAGGGAGAGTCCTGCCGGAGAATTGGAGACACAGTCACCGGCCTGGGGGCAATGGCATCCTCTCCCCCCTGACCCACCAGTCCCACTCCCCAAACGCCCCGCGTCACCATCGGGGAGAGGGAACTATAACGAAGAGATTCAAATAGCAGCCATGGTGACGACACCGGACAAAAAATTCTTCCGAAAGTGCTGCTTCCTCGGAAATTATCTTTGTGTATGATAGATCGCTTGAAGCTGAACGCGAATCTAATTTCAGACTACTTGTATCACGTAGGAATTTAGAGAAACAAGAAATTTACTTTTATTGACTATAACGTGCTGACGTTTTGCAATAATTCAACTCTTGCTAAAAATGGTTTCTTGATGATTTTCAGTGTCTGAGGCTTCTTGCTTAAGTGTCCAACAATAATCAGCCATCATCGATGGATTCCAGTTGCCCTGATACCGTTTCTCCGTGACCGCGATGTCCCGGTGAATCCTTTCACCGTGCTCGTCACTGATAGCGTCAAGATTTGCGGGGAAGAAGTCAAAATGGGAAGGCAGAAAATGAATCTTTAGTGACATGTTGCACTTCATGGTTTTGTGTGCTTGAAACGTGTTCTCAACCAGCTACACGTAGTTTGGTGCTCTGCAGTTGCCAAGAAAAGTTTCAACAACATCCTTGAATGCCTTCCATGTGATTTTCTCCGGTCCCACCAGAAGTTCTTCGAATTGCCTGTCATTAATGACTTGTTTAATTTGTGGACCAACAAAACTGCCTTCCTAAAGTCTTTGCATCAGTAATTCTGGGAAATATCTGTCTCAAATATCGAATTCCCTCACGGAAATTTATAGCTGTTCTAAAACCTGTCCCGCCCTGCCTAAGCATGCCTCGATGAGATAGAAAACTTTCTAGTTCACGTTGTGGGCAACATTTTAATTGACTCGAATTATTGATTGAATTGCAAATATAGCCGATTTTTTTTTTAAATGGTGCGTGACGGGAAATTTCATGGTGATTTTCAAGATCCATAAAAAACACCCAGAAGTATTCAGGAAGCAAAATCTTCGTTGTCTAGTGTTATTGATGGAAACAGGCCATTTGGCCCATCTAACCAATGCCAGCCAAGACCATCTGCCTGCCATAATGTCTTGTAACATTATTAATGTGACTGCCTCAACCACTTCCACAGATTCACCTCCCTTGTGGAGGAAATTATAACGTCCTGGGTTCCTGTTATATCCCTCCCCGGGGGAGGGGGGAGGGTGAGGGAGAAGCAGGGCGAGGGGGTGATTTTGAATCCGGCCGCCCCTTGCGCGCTTCCCGTCCGTGCTGGGCTGAGTGTCGGGCTAACGACTCGGACTAATGAAAAACAGACAAAATGCTATAAAAAAAACACGGCACGAAAGATTGGGGTGAATGGGGAGGAGGTGCCGGGAGGAGAGGGGTGTGATTAGTGGGGGTGGGGACAAAAGGGGGGTGGTTAGTGTGGGAGTGGGGACAGAAGGAGAGGGGGGTAGTTAGTGGGGGGTGGGGACGGAAGGAGAGGGGAGTGGTTAGTGGGGGGTGGGGATGGAAGGAGAGGGGGGTGGGTAGTAGGGTGGGGATGGAAGGAGAGGGGGTGGGTAGTGGGGTGGGGACAGAAGGGGAGGTGGGTGGTTAGTGGGGTGGGGACGGAAGGAGAGGGGGTGGTTAGTGGGGGTGGGGATGGAAGGAGAGGGGGTGGGTAGTGGGGTGGGGACAGGAAGGGGAGGTGGGTGGTTAGTGGGGTGGGGACGGAGGGAGAGGGGGGTGGTTATTGGGGGTGGGGACGGAAGGAGAGGGGGGTGGGTAGTGGGGTGGGGATGGAAGGAGAGGGGGTGGGTAGTGGGGTGGGGACAGGAAGGGGAGGTGGGTGGTTAGTGGGGTGGGGACGGAAGGAGAGGGGGGTGGTTATTGGGGGTGGGGACGGAAGGAGAGGGGGGTGGGTAGTGGGGTGGGGATGGAAGGAGAGGGGTGTGGTTAGTGGGGGTGGGGATGGAAGGAGAGGGGGGTGGTTAGTGGGGTGGGGACGGAAGGAGAGGGGGGTGGGTAGTAGGGTGGGGATGGAAGGAGAGGGGGGGTGGGTAATGGGGTGGGGACGGAAGGAGAGGGGTGTGGTTAGTGGGGGTGGGGATGGAAGGAGAGGGGGGTGGGTAGTAGGGTGGGGATGGAAGGAGAGGGGGGTGGGTAGTGGGGGTGGGGATGGAAGGAGAGGGGGGTGGGTAATGGGGTGGGGACGGAAGGAGAGGGGGGTGGGTAATGGGGTGGGGACGGAAGGAGAGGGGGGTGGGTAATGGGGTGGGGACGGAAGGAGAGGGGGGGTGGTTATTGGGGGTGGGGACGGAAGGAGAGGGGGTGGGTAATGGGGTGGGGATGGAAGGAGAGGGGGGTGGGTAGTGGGGTGGGGATGGAAGGAGAGGGGGGTGGGTAATGGGGTGGGGACGGAAGGAGAGGGGGGTGGGTAGTGGGGTGGGGACGGAAGGAGAGGGGGTGGGTAATGGGGTGGGGATGGAAGGAGAGGGGGGTGGGTAGTGGGGTGGGGATGGAAGGAGAGGGGGGTGGGTAATGGGGTGGGGACGGAAGGAGAGGGGGTGGGTAATGGGGTGGGGACGGAAGGAGAGGGGGTGGGTAATGGGGTGGGGATGGAAGGAGAGGGGGGTGGGTAGTGGGGTGGGGACGGAAGGAGAGGGGGGTGGGTAATGGGGTGGGGACGGAAGGAGAGGGGGTGGGTAATGGGGTGGGGACGGAAGGAGAGGGGGTGGGTAATGGGGGTGGGGACAGAAGGGGAGGTGGGTTGTTAGTGGGGTGGGGACGGAAGGAGAGGGGGTAGTAGGGTGGGGATGGAAGGAGAGGGGGGTGGGTAATGGGGTGGGGACGGAAGGAGAGGGGGTGGGTTATTGGGGGTGGGGATGGAAGGAGAGGGGGGTGGGTAATGGGGTGGGGATGGAAGGAGAGGGGGGTGGGTAATGGGGTGGGGATGGAAGGAGAGGGGGGTGGGTAATGGGGTGGGGACGGAAGGAGAGGGGGTGGGTAATGGGGTGGGGATGGAAGGAGAGGGGGTGGGTAATGGGGTGGGGATGGAAGGAGAGGGGGGTGGTTATTGGGGTGGGGACAGAAGGGGAGGTGGGTGGTTAGTGGGGTGGGGACGGAAGGAGGGGGGGGTGGTTATTGGGGTGGGGACAGAAGGGGAGGGGGGTGGGTAGTGGGGTGGGGACGGAAGGAGAGGGGGGGTGGTTATTGGGGGTGGGGACGGAAGGAGAGGGGGGTGGGTAATGGGGTGGGGATGGAAGGAGAGGGGGTGGGTAATGGGGTGGGGACGGAAGGAGAGGGGGGTGGTTATTGGGGGTGGGGACGGAAGGAGAGGGGGGTGGGTAGTGGGGTGGGGACGGAAGGAGAGGGGGGGTGGTTATTGGGGGTGGGGACGGAAGGAGAGGGGGGTGGGTAATGGGGTGGGGATGGAAGGAGAGGGGGTGGGTAATGGGGTGGGGACGGAAGGAGAGGGGGGTGGGTAATGGGGTGGGGATGGAAGGAGAGGGGGTGGGTAATGGGGTGGGGACGGAAGGAGAGGGGGGTGGTTATTGGGGGTGGGGACGGAAGGAGAGGGGTGGTGGTTAGTGGGGTGGGGACGGAAGGAGAGGGGGGGTGGTTATTGGGGGTGGGGATGGAAGGAGAGGGGGGTGGGTAATGGGGTGGGGACGGAAGGAGAGGGGGTGGGTAATGGGGTGGGGACGGAAGGAGAGGGGGGTGGTTATTGGGGGTGGGGATGGAAGGAGAGGGGGTGGGTAATGGGGTGGGGACGGAAGGAGAGGGGGGTGGTTATTGGGGGTGGGGATGGAAGGAGAGGGGGTGGGTAATGGGGTGGGGATGGAAGGAGAGGGGGTGGTTATTGGGGGTGGGGACAGAAGGAGAGGGGGTGGGTAATGGGGTGGGGATGGAAGGAGAGGGGGTGGTTATTGGGGGTGGGGATGGAAGGAGAGGGGGGTGGGTAATGGGGTGGGGATGGAAGGAGAGGGGGTGGGTAGTGGGAGGGACAGGAGGGGATTTGGTAGTGGGGGTGGGGACAGGAGGAGGGTGGTTCGTGGGGGGTGTGGGGAGGTTTATTACCTTGCTCATGGCGCTCCGAGCAACCGCCATGGGGTCGGGACCCTCGGCTCTCAGCTGCATCTCCAGGGGCTCGGACATCACGGCGTTGCGGTCGAACAGGACCGAGGGGGCGATAAACGAATAACCCTGGTGTGGGGGGGTGGGGAAGGGGGTGAGAGCAGAGTGAGAATCTCTCCCAAAATGGCAGCCGTTCGCACCCCGCCCGCCCCACCCCACCCCCGGCGCCGGGAGGGGGCAGTCCCACGTCCCCCCGGCAGTTCAGACCGACCTGGAAGATGCGGTCGCCGCTGTGGGGCACGCTGGCCGGAGAGTAGGTGGGGTCCATCTCCGTGAACTCCTCGGCAAAGTTGCCCACGTCCATCTCGCTGCGGATGACGGGTTTGAAGGGCGCTGGGATCTTCTTGGCCAGCAGGTCATCCCAGTTCAGGCCCTGTAAGAGAGAGGCCACTCAGCTGCCTGCCTTACTCGTCGACTGGGGCGGGGGGGGTGACAACAGGAACACGCAGTGTGGGTAGAGCGGCGTCGCGGCCCCAGAGACCTGGGATCGATGAGTGCGTGTGTGTGTCTGATCTCCCACCCGGCGGTCCCCCAGATGCCTTCAGCCCCGTCAAACACAATTGCAGCAGGGCTTAGACAAGTGGGAAGAATGGGCGAAAAAGGAACAATAGTCCGGACTATTATCTAAATGGGGAGAAGGTTCAAACATCAGAGGTGCAGAGGGACTTAGGAGTCCTCATGCAAGACTCCCAGAAGGTTAATTTACAGGCTGAGTCTGTGGTAAAGAAGGCAAATGCAATGTTGACATATATTTCAAGGGGAATAGAGTATAAAAGCAAGGAGATAATGCTGAGCCTTTATAAGACACTAGTCAGGCCTCACTTGGAGTATGGTCAACAGTTTTGTGCCCCATATCTCAGAAAGGATGTGTTGTCATTGGAGAGAGTCCAGAGGAGGTTCAAGAGGATGATTCTGGAAATGAAAGGGTTAACATGTGAGGAGCGTTTGGCAGTTTTAGGCCTGTACTCGCTGGAATTTAGAAGAATGAGGGGGAGGATCTCATTGAAACCTACCGAATGTTGAAAGGACAAGATAGGGTGGATGTGGAGAGGATCTTTCCTGTGGTGAGGGTATCCAGAACTGGAGGGCACAGCCTCAGAACTGAGGGGGTGACCTTTTAGAACAGAGGTAAGGAGGAATTTCCTTAGCCGGTGAGTAGTGAGTCCGTGGAATACTCTACCACAGGGTGCGGTGGAAGCCAAGTCCGTGGGTATATTTAAGGCGAGGGCTGATATTTTCCTGGTCAGTCGGGGCATCAAAGGACGTGGCGAGAATTCAGGTGTATGGGGTTGAGTGGGGTCCGGGGTCAGCCATGATCAGACTCGATGGGCCTAATTCTGCACCTATGCCTGATCTGCAGAGAGGAATAAACAGTCGACGTTTCAGGCTGAAATCTTTCCTCAGGACTGGAGAGGAGGGGGGATGGAGCAGAAGGTGACAGGTGAGACCAGGTGAGGGGGAAAGGTGGGTGGGAGGGGCATTTGATGCCCCTCGCCCTGTCCTCAGTGGAATTCAGAAGGCTGAGGGGAGCATCTTATCGAAACCACCCGGATGCTGAGCGACTCAGAGAGCGTTAACGTGGAGAGGATGCTTCCTACAGTGGGGGTGCCTAGGACCAGAGGGCATAGCCTCAGAAGACAAAAACAGAGACGACGAGGAATTTCTTTAGCCAGAGGGTGGTGAATCTGTGGAATTCACTGCCACAGACGGACGTGGAGGCCAAGTCATCGGGAGTCTTTAAAGCGCCGTTTAGCAAGGGCGTCAAAGGTTACGGGGGGAAGGGGGGGTTGAGAGGGATAGCAAGTCAGTCATGATGGAACGATGGGCTGAATGGCCTAATTCTGCTCCTACATCTCATGGCCTTGTGGACTTGCTGTCATTGTGTTGTTCTGCCGAGCATTGTGGGTACGCCACGGGGGTTCTGGAACGTGTGGCGTCAGTCGTTGGCTGCCCCCACCACATCGTGACAGGCTTCGATGTTCACGAGATAAATAAGTGAACGGGAATCAGAATTTCTTTGACAACCAGCACTCGGAGGGAGCTGAAACAAACCCCCCCCCCCCCGCCCCCTAGCTCCATGCTGTCACCTTCCGGCACCTCGTCGGCCTCCACCTAGCAACCAACCAGCACCTTGACCAATCAACGGCATCGAAATCAGGTCAATTCAGAGCCAAGCCTCGATTACAGGCGGTCCCACCCCTCCCCTTCCTCGATAGATCCTCTCGCGGAACGGTGCTCCCTCAGCGGCTCCTCCCAAGGTCTGGCCCCTCCCGCCGACCAGCCCCCCCCCAGTGGCCACTCAAGTGGAGCTGCTGTCCCTCAACGACCCCTCGCACGGAGCACCGTTCCCTCAATGGCCCCCCTCCCACCGAGCTACTCTCCCTCAACCGCCCCTCGCACGAAGCGGGCCTCCCTCAGTGATCCTTTGCATGGAGCGGCTCTCCAAGAATGGTCCCACACATGGAGCGGGCCTCCCTCAGCGAGCCTTTTCATGGAGCGGCTCTCCCAGAATGGTCCCACACATGGAGCGGGCCTCCCTCAGCGATCCTTCACACAGAGCGGCTCCCTCAGCACCACCACACCCACGCCAATCCTTTGGCACCCTCTCCTCCCCCCCCCCCGGCAGCACATCTCACTTCCTGACAGTTCGCTCCAAGATCTTTACGCGATCTCACTGTAGTCTACATGAGCTGAGGCGGGATCTGCACGGGGTGTCCACAACCTCCCGAGGTTTCTGTACCAGACGAAGCCTTCACTTTCCAATCTGCAGCTGCGTGACCTACCCAGGCCTCCGATTACGCCCGATCCCTGCCCATTCAGAGCCCGACCCCCTACGTCCAGCACCCAGAGGGAGAGGGAGAGGGGGGGAGAGGGTCCTACCCTGAAGAAGGGATGCCGTTTGATCTCCAGGGTGCCCTTGGGACCAGAGCCCAGCCTCTTCTTTGGGTCCTTGATGAGCAGCTTCTGGATCAGGTCTCGGCAGACCGAGCTCACCTCCGGGGGCAGCGGTGGGTCAGCCTGCAGGATCCGTCTGCAGAGAGAACACGGGTCAGACGCAGAGAGAAGCTCCCTCACACCGTCCCATCACACACAGAATGAAGCTCCCTCCACACCGTCCCATCACACACTCCCGGGGTCAGACACAGAGTGAAACTCCCTCCACACCGTCCCATCACACACTCCCGGGGTCAGACACAGAGTGAAACTCCCTCCACACCGTCCCATCACACACTCTCGGGGTCAGACACAGAGTGAAGCTCCCTCCACACCGTCCCATCACACACTCCCGGGGTCAGGCACAGAGTGAAGCTCCCTCCACACCGTCCCATCACACATTCCCGGGGTTAGGCACAGAGTGAATCTCCCTCCACACCGTCCCATCACACACTCCAGGGGTCAGGCACAGAGAGAAACTCCCTCCACACCGTCCCATCACACACTCCCGGGGTCAGGCACAGAGTGAAGCTCCCTCTACACCGTCCCATCACACACTCCCGGGGTCAGGCACAGAGAGAAACTCCCTCCACACCGTCCCATCACACACTCCCGGGGTCAGGCACAGAGTGAAGCTCCCTCCACACCGTCCCATCACACACTCCCGGGGTCAGGCACAGAGAGAAGAGAGAGGCTCCCTCCACACCGTCCCATCAGACACACCCGGGGTCAGACACAGAGTGAAGCTCCCTCCACACCGTCCCATCACACACTCCCGGGGTCAGGCACAGAGAGAAGCTCCCTCCACACCATCCCATCATACACTCCCGGGGTCAGACACAGAGTGAAGCTCCCTCCACACCGTCCCATCACACACTCCCGGGGTCAGGCACAGAGTGAAGCTCCCTCCACACCGTCCCATCACACACTCCCGGGGTCAGGCACAGAGTGAAGCTCCCTCCACACCGTCCCATCACACACTCCCGGGGTCAGGCACAGAGCGAAGCTCCCTCCACACCGTCCCATCACACACTCCCGGGGTCAGACACAGAGCGAAGCTCCCTCCACACCGTCCCATCACACACTCCCGGGGTCAGTCACAGAGAGAAGCTCCCTCCACACCGTCCCATCACACACTCTCGGGGTCAGACACAGAGCGAAGCTCCCTCCACACCGTCCCATCACACACTCCCGGGGTCAGACACAGAGTGAAGCTCCCTCCACACCGTCCCATCACACACTCCCGGGGTCAGGCACAGAGTGAAGCTCCCTCACACCGTCCCATCACACACTCCCGGGGTCAGGCACAGAGCGAAGCTCCCTCCACACCGTCCCATCACACACTCCCGGGGTCAGGCACAGAGCGAAGCTCCCTCCACACCGTCCCATCACACACTCCCGGGGTCAGACACAGAGCGAAGCTCCCTCCACACCGTCCCATCACACACTCCCGGGGTCAGTCACAGAGAGAAGCTCCCTCCACACCGTCCCATCACACACTCTCGGGGTCAGACACAGAGCGAAGCTCCCTCCACACCGTCCCATCACACACTCCCGGGGTCAGGCACAGAGAGAAACTCCCTCCACACCGTCCCATCACACACTCCCGGGGTCAGACACAGAGTGAAGCTCCCTCCACACTGCCGTAAACGACCATAGTTTCTGGTGTTCCTGCTGAAATCGCGGGTTGCCGGTCCCCCTCCCAGCTCAGGAGGAACGCTGGCCCCTGCGGATTCCCCTCCTGGTCTCATGCCGTCCCAACTCCGACTCGTATCGCTGTCCTCCTCCGTCAGTCCGTCCAGATCCCAACAGCTCCTTCCCCAAAGGAGTGCCCCCCTCCCGAACCCCCACCTACTCAAGGGGCAGTCAGGGTCACGCAGGCTTCATCAGTGACCCTAACAGTCGCTGATCTTCGCGCGGGACTGGGCGCCGGCTGCCGGACGGTGATCGGGCACCCACCTGGACACCTCCCCCTGGCTGTTCTTCTCCCCCTCCAGGGTGAACGGTGACGCTCCCGTCAGCAGCTCGAACATCAGGATCCCCAGGCTCCACCAATCGACTGACTGTGGGCACAGGGGGAGAGAGGTCAGCGCCGAGAGAGGGCGAGGGGGCAGATAGGTCATCGGCTGAGAGCAAACGGGAGAGAGGTCACCGCTGAGAGAGGGCGAGGGGGCAGAGAGGTCACCGGCTGAGAGCAAATGGGGGAGGGGGTGAGAGGTCACTGGCTGAGAGTGAATGTGGGAGAGGGGGTGGAGGGGGTCGGGGCAGAGAGAGAGAGAGAGAGAGATTGAGGAAGGTCTGGGGAGAGATTTAGAGGGGTCGGCGCAGATATAGGGAAGGGGAGGAAAGAGAGGAGGGGTGAAAGAGGGGAGGAATGGGGCAGAGATGGAAATGGAGAGGGGAAGGGGATGGGTGAGGGTTGGAGGGGAAAAGTGGCAGAGAGAGGAAATCGTGAGGGGAAGGGGACAGAGAGAGGGAGGAATGGAGGGAGTAAAAAGAGGACAGAGAGAGGAACGGAGAGGGAAAGTGGCAAAGAGAGGGACTAGGGAGGGGAGGGGGCAGACAGAGGGTGGAGGAGAGGGGAGAGGGAGACAGAGGGGGGAGAGAAAGGGTGAGAGACAGAGGGAAAAGGAAAGAGTGAGGGAAGAAAGGGAGGGGAGAAGGGGCGGAAGATAGGAAGGGGAGGGGGGAGAAGGGAAGGGGAGGGGGAGGGGAGAGAAGAGGAGGGAGGGCAGGGAGAGAGGAGAAGGAAAGGAAGGGAGAGGGGAGAGGGAAGGAGATGATGGGTAAGGGGGAGGGACGAGAGGAGGGGAGAGCGGATGTAAGGGGAGCGAGGGAAGGAAGGAGCCGGTGGTGTTGGAGGTAGGAGGGGGGAGAGGGAACCGGAGAGAGCTGCAGGGTGGGACAGGAGGTGCGCGGAGGGAGGGAACGGCGGGGTCCTGGGGCCGGGAACTGACTCACCATCCCGTGGCCTGACCTGCTTCCCCTGATTATCTCCGGTGCCATGTACTCGATTGTCCCGCAGAACGAGAAGGTTCGCTCCGCCTGCCGGGTGAGAAGGCAGTCCGTCACCTCTCCCCTCCGGGGAGGGAAAATACGCCCACCCCCCCGTCCCCCTCCTCCTCCGAAACCTCGGCCCAAATCACCTCCCCCAACCCATCCTGTCATTCCCCTCCCTCGCCCTACCTCCCTGCTCCAGGCTGTGGGAGGGGCGGCGAGGAGGGAGCTCCACAACGTGGAAGGGAGCTCCACAATGCAGGGGAGATGGCATCTCCAACAGGACTTCCACCCAAACCCCAATCTGGCCCCAAAGGAATTTCTTCGCGACGTCCCAGGGAAAATCCCTCGACAGGTGCTACCGAAACGAGACCCCTACCCCCCACCCTGCCCTTAGCAACGTTGTGGGATCTCCCTGTGCCCAGACGGACCCAAGACGGCCCACCACCCATCCAACACGCTTCGCCCACTGTCCTGGGACGTCCCAGCGCACCGTTTGAAACGTTAGCGATCGTTTCTCGGCCGCCGCCAAGCAGAGGAATCCCAAACCGTCCACTCCTACCCTTGTCCTCCTCGGCCCGGGCGAGGGACTCCACCCTCCCCCGACCCAGGGGACCCACCTCGTTCCCGACGAACTCCTTGCTGAGGCCGAAGTCGGTCAGCACCACGTGCCCCTCGCTGTCCAGCAGGATGTTCTCCAGCTTCACGTCCCTGTAAACAATTCCCAGCTGTGGGAGGAGACTTCGTACAAAATTACGTCGAACAAACGCGGTGCCAGAGCGTGTCCTTCCTGCTGGGACGAGCCGTCCTCGCTGACCTCCTGCCACATAGTTTATTTTCTCTTTCCTCCCTCTCTCTCCGTCTCTCTCTAAACCTCCCACTCTCTCTCTCTGACTCTGTTTCTATCTGTCTCTCCATCTTCTCTCTCTCCCGTCCCTCTCTGTCTTCCTCTCTATCTCTCTCTTTCTCTGTCCCCCTCTCTCTATCCCTGTCTCTCTCTCTCTGTCCCAGTCGCTCTCTTTCCCTCTTTATCTCTGTCTCTCTCTCTTTCTCTGTCCCCTTCTCTCTCTATCCCTGTCTCTCTCTCTCTGTCCCAGTCTCTCTCTTTTCCCTCTGTCTGTCTGTCTGTCTCTCTCTCTCCTCCATTCATTTCACTCTAAGTAGGAGCAGGTGTAGGCCGCTCAGCCCCTTGCTACTATCCCACCAAGTCATAGACTACCCGGCCTCTCAATGCTACGCTGCCCACCCCACGATTGATCTTCCTGCGCCTCATCCCACCCCCCCACCGTCCGTTCTGCATCCCCCCCCAAATCTTTCAAAACTTTATCCCCCTCCATCGTTCCACCCCACCCCTCCCCCGTGGCCCACCCTCAGGAGCAGCGAGTTCCGGGATTAACCAGTCGATCAAGGACGAGTTTTAAATAAACCTTTTCAAATCGCGGACACCCTTCACCAACAGAGAGAGAAAACTTAGGCCGTTCGGCCTGTCAATCATGGGATCGCACCCTCACTGATTTTATTTTCAACCCCAGTCTCCCCGTTATCTTTGATCCCCCTGACCAATCAAGAATTTACCGAACCCTACCTCAGATATACCCAACGACTTGGCCTCTACAGCCGCCTGTGGCAAACAAAAAGTCCACAGTCTCCCCCCCCCCCACCCCACTGTAGGAAACACCCTCTTCACGTCCATTCTATCCAGGTCTTTCAATATTCAATAGTTTTCAGTGAGACTCCACCCCCCCCAACCCCAACTCCATCTTGTACAGGCCCCAAAGTGGGCCCCGCACGTTAACCCTTTCATTCCCTCAATCGTTCTTGTGAACCTCCGGGGCCATCGCATCTTTCCTCAGATATGGGGCCCAAAACTTCTCATAATTCCCTGAGGAGAAGTGCCACCTCCCCTCTCCTTCTCCGGCGCCACTGGATAATCCTGATAAGACCCCCCTCTTCCCACAAAATTTCTCCCTGGCACCATGTCTCCTAAAGTACCCACAATTCCTGGCTCAGCCCATAGCTCCAATAGAGGGGTTTCACACACACTTGGCATGCTGGGATATATTGGCAGCCATTGCAGCCTTTTGTGGCAATAAATCAAATGGGTCATCTAAGGTGGGATAGGTTTTGGGGAGACCTCTGCGATTGGGGTTCAAAGGATGGTGGAATCTGTACGCAGGCACAGTATTACACTATCAACACGTACCTTGTGGAGGTGTTCCAATGCGAGGACAATCTCTCCGATGTAGATACGAACATCTGCTTCAGAGAAATGGTCTCGTTGGTACAGATGGGTGAACATCTCTCCCCCACTCACATAATCTGTCAATGAAAGACACAGCATTGAACACTGGGGACACAGAGTGAAGCTCCCATTATTCCATCCCGTCACACTCTCTCCGGACACTTATGTTTGTGACACTTCTCACGCTCTGAAACTTTTCGATGATTTTCAGTTCCCTGGCCCCCACTGCTTTATTTTCACCATGGATGTCCAGTCCCTATATACTTCCATCTCCCATCAGGAAGGTCTCAAAGCTCCCCGCTTCTTTTTGGATTCCAGACCTAACCAGTTCCCCTCTACCACCACTCTGCTCCATCTAGTGGAATTAGTCCTTACTCTTAATAATTTCTCCTTTGGCTCTTCCCACTTCCTCCAAACTAAAGGTGTAGCTATGGGCACCCGTATGGGTCCTAGCTATGCCTGCCTTTTTGTTGGCTTTGTGGAACAATCTATGTTCCGAACCTATTCTGGTATCTGTCCCCCACTTTTCCTTCGCTACATCAACGACTGCATTGGCGCTGCTTCCCGCACGCATGCTGAGCTCGTTGACTTCATTAACTTTGCCTCCAACTTTCACCCTGTTCTCAAGTTTACCTGGACCATTTCTGACACCTCCCTCCTCTTTCTAGATCTTTCTGTCTCTATCTCTGGAGACAGCTTATCTACTGATGTCTACTATAAGCCTACTGACTCTCACAGCTATCTAGACTATTCCTCTTCTCACCCTGTCTCTTGCAAAAATGCCATCGCCTTCTCGCAATTCCTCCGTCTCCGCCGCATCTGCTCTCAGGATGAGGCTTTTCATTCCAGGATGAGGGAGATGTCCTCCTTTTTTAAAGAAAGGGGCTTCCCTTCCTCCACCATCAACTCTGCTCTCAAATGCATCTCCCCCATTTCACGCACATCTGCTCTCACTCCATCCTCCTGCCACCGCACTAGGAATAGGGTTCCCCTGGTCCTCACCTACCACCCCACCAGCCTCCGGGTCCAACATCTAATTCTCCGTAACTTCCGCCACCTCCAACGGAATCCCACCACTAAGCACATCTTTCCCTCCCCCCCTCTCTGCTTTCCGCAGGGATCATTCCCTACGCGACTCCCTTGTCCATTCGTCCCCCCCATTCCTCCCCACCGATCTCCCTCCTGGCACTTATCCAAGTAAGCGGAACAAGTGCTACACATGCCCTTACACTTCCTCCCTTACCACCATTCAGGGCCCCAAACAGTCCTTCCAGGTGAGGCATCACTTCACCTGTGAGTCGACTGGGGTGATATACTGTGTCCAGTGCTCCCGATGTGGCCTTTTATATATTGGCGAGACCCGATGCAGACTGGGAGACCGCTTTGCTGAACATCTACGCTCTGTCCGCCAGAGAAAGCAGGATCTCCCAGTGGCCACACATTTTAATTCCACATCCCATTCCCATTCTGACATGTCTATCACGGCCTCCTCTACTGTAAAAATGAAGCCACACTCAGGTTGGAGGAACAACACCTTATATTCTGTCTGGGTAGCCTCCAACCTGATGGCATGAACGTTGACTTCTCTAAACTTCCACTAATGCCCCACCTCCCCCTCATACCCCATCTGTTACTTATTTATTTATTTATACACACATTCTTTCTCTCTCTCTCCTTTTTCTCCCTCTGTCCCTCTGACTATACCCCTTGCCCATCCTCTGGGTTCCCCCCGACCTTTTCTTTCCCCCGGGCCTCCTGTCCCATGATCCTCTCATATCCCTTTTGCCAATCACCTGTCCAGCTCTTGGCTCCATCCCTCCCCCTCCCTCTCAAATCTCTTACTAGCTCTTCTTTCAGTTAGTACTGACGAAGGGTCTCGGCCTTTGTAGAGATGCTGCCTGGCCTGCTGCGTTCACCAGCAACTTTTATGTGTGTTACACTCTATCAGGGTCAGACACAGAGTGAAGCTCCCTCCACACCGTCCCATCACACACTCCCGGGGTCAGACACAGAGTGAAGCTCCCTCCACACCATCCCATCACACACTCCCAGGGTCAGACACAGAGTGAAGCTCCCTCCACACTGTCCCATCACACACTCCCGGGGTCAGTCACAGAGTGAAGCTCCCTCCACACCATCCCATCACACACTCCCGGGGTCAGACACAGAGTGAAACTCCCTCTACACCGTCCCATCACACACTCCCGGGGTCAGACACAGAGTGAAGCTCTGATCACACTCCTGGGACTCAAGTTAGACAGAGTCTCTTTTTTCATGTAGACGCATGTTTGTACGAACGTGTTTCTGTTTCAGTCAGTGACTGTGTGTACATTTCTCAATGTGTGTAAGTGTCAATGTGCTGTGTGAAGCTGTGTGTGTGTGTGTGTGTGTGTGTGTGTGTGTATCTGTGTGTGTCTGTGTATTTTTTATCCACCCCACTTTACCCTGTCCCCTCTGGGAGACCCGGAGGCTGAGGGGTGACAGACCCCGTGGGTCAGTAGCTGCCCGGTCTGAGGCCTGGATTATTGGTCTGGGGATTGGTGCCGTGGTGGGGGTTAGGGGGAGTGGCGTGACGTGACAGGACGTCGACCAGCACCCACCGAGGATGAGGTGGAGTTTGGCGTCCGTCTGGAAGGCGTAGTGCAGGGTGACGAGGAAGGGCGACTGGCGGATCTGCTCCAGGACGTGCCTCTCCGTCTTGGTGTGCTCCATCGTCTTGGCCTTCTGCACGATGGACGCCTTCTTCAGCACCTTCATGGCGAACAGCTTGCCCGCGTCGTGCCCGCTCACCTTCCGCACCAGGAACACCTTCCCGTAGGCTGAGGCACAGAGAGAGAGAGACCGTCCTGGTTAGATGACACTTGTTACCCTACTGTCGTCGAGATGAAGGAGGAAGGTTAAATTTGAAGGTAGAATACAAGGTTCATGGCAGGACCCTTCGCAGTGTGGAGAAACAGAGGGATCTTGAGGTCCAAGTCTGTAGATCCCTCTAAATTGGTAGGGTCATTAAGAAGGTGTATGGTGTGTTGGTCTTTATGAGTCAGGGGATTGAGTTCAAGAGCTGTGAATTAACGTGGCAGCTCTATAAAACCCTGGTTAGATCTCACTAGTATTGTGTTCAGTTCTGTTTGCCCCATTATAGGAAAGATGTGGAAGATTTAGAGAGGGTGTGGAGGAGATTCGCCAGGATGCTGCCTCGATTGGAGAGGGCGCAGAGGAGATTCACCAGGATGCTGCCCGGATTAGAGAGGGTGCAGAGGAGATTCACCACGGTGCTGCCCAGATTAGAGAGGGTGTGGAGGAGATTCGCCAGAGTGCTGCCCAGATTAGAGAGGGCGCGGAGGAGATTCACCAGGATGCTGCCCGGATTAGAGAGGGTGCAGAGGAGATTCGCCAGGATGCTGCCTGGATTAGAGAGGGTACGGAGGAGATTCGCCAGGACGCTGCCCGGATTAGAGAGGGTGTGAAGGAGACTCACCAGGACGCTGCCTGGATTAGAGAGGGTACGGAGGAGATTTGCCAGGATACTGCCCGGATTAGAGAGGGTGTGAAGGAGACTCACCAGGACGCTGCCTGGATTAGAGAGGGTACGGAGGAGATTTGCCAGGATACTGCCCGGATTAGAGAGGGTGCCTTATGAGGAAAGGTTGAGCGAGCGAGGGCTTTTCTCTTTGCAGAGGAGGAGGATGAGTCAATGGAGGTGTACAAGATGACAAGGCACAGATCGAGAGAACAGCTGGAAACTTTTTCCCCGGACGGAAGTAGCTAATATCAGGGGAGGGGGGCATAATTTTAAGGCGATTGGAGGAAAGTATAGGGGGGGAAGTCAGAGGCAAGTCCGTTACAAGGAGAGTGGTGGGTGTGTGGAACAGCCTGCCGGGGTGGTGGTCGAGGCAAAGACATTTGGGATATCTAGGAGGCTCCTAGTTGGACATGAGGATAAATGGAAAAATGGAGGGCGATGTGCGAGGGGAGGGTTGGATTGACCTTGGAGCAGGTCAAAGGGTCGGCACAACATCGTGGGCCGAAGGGCCTGTGCTCTGTTTCACTGCTCTGTGTTCTGGCGGCACCCCAAGGACACAACCCCCTCCCCCTTGAGCCCAGCGAGACATCTCCTGCCCAAAGCTGGCCCCGTTACAACATTGCCCCCACCCCAGTTCTCCCAGCCCACCGGCCAGATTGCCACCATCCCTGTACCCCTCTTGCACAGCCCCATCACTGTCCAAGTCTTCACCCGACCTGGGGCAGACGGCCCCGGAGACATTAGGTCCTGCCGTTCCCTGAGGTGATCTGATTGGATCTTCCCCCACCCCCCCCGCCAACCCAGAGTGAAATGCCCTCTGCACACGCTCCCTCCGAGCGGTAAACTCACCTCCCGTCCCCAGCACCTTGAGCAGTTCGAAGTTCTCCATGCCCACCTTCTCCGTGTGTCCCGTTAAGTTAGCTGCAGAGCGGAGGAAGAGCCGGGGGTTACTGCGTGGAAACTTGCTTTCAAATGACTCGCGCGCACGCACACACACACACACACACACACACACACACACAGTGCTCACAGACACAGACACACACAGACACAGACACACACACACAAACACAGAGTGCTCACAGACACAGAGACACACACACACACACACAGTGCTCACAGACACACACACACAGACACACACACACACACACACACACACACACACACACACAGAGTGCTCACAGACACAGAGACACAGACACACACACACAGAGTGCTCACAGACACAGAGACACACAGAGTGCTCACAGATACAGACACACACACACACACAGTGCTCACAGACACAGAAACACACACACAAACACACACACACACACACACATATACAAACACAGAGTGCTCACAGACAGACACACACACACACACAAACACAGAGTGCTCACAGACACAGACACACACACACACACCCACAGTGCTCACAGACACAGACACACACACAAACACAGAGTGCTCACAGACACAGACACACACACACACACACACAGAGTGCTCACAGACACACACACACACAGAGTGCTCACAGACACAGAGACACAGACACACACACACAGAGTGCTCACAGACACAGAGACACACAGAGTGCTCACAGATACAGACACACACACACACACAGTGCTCACAGACACAGAAACACACACACAAACACACACACACACACATATACAAACACAGAGTGCTCACAGACACACACACACAAACACAGTGCTCACAGACACAGAAACACACACACAAACACACACACACACACATATACAAACACAGAGTGCTCACAGACACAGACACACACACACACACACACACACACACACAGTGCTCACACACACACACACACACAGAGTGCTCACAGACACAGAGACACACACACACACACATACACACACACAGAGTGCTCACACACACACACACACACAAAAGACCATATACAGTGCCTTTAAAAACTACCCCCTTTGAAAGTTTTCATGTTTTATTGTTTTACAACATTGAATCACAGTGGAATTAATTTGGCTTTTTTTTACACTGATCAACAGAAAAAGACTCTTTTGTGTCAAAGTGAAACCAGATCTCTACAAAAAGATCTAAATTAATTGCAAATATAAAACACAAAATAGTTGATTGCATAATTACTCAGCCCCTTCAAGTCAGTATTTAGTAGATGCACCTTTGGCAGCAATTACAGCCTTGAGTCTGTGTGGATAGGTCTCTATCAGCTTTGCACATCTGAACACTGCAAGTTTCCCCCATTCTTCTTTACAAAACTGCTCAAGTTCTGTCAGATTGTATCGGGATTGTGAGTGAACAGCCCTTTTCAAGTCCAGCCACAAATTCTCAATTGGATTGAGGTCTGGACTCTGACTTGGCCACTCCAGGACATTAACTTTGTTGTTTTTAAACTATTCCTGCGTATCTTTGGCTTCACGTTTGGGGTCATTGTCTAGGCAGTTTACAGCTGAGCCATATTCTTTCCATTTCTTGATGATTGACTTAACTGTCCAAGGGACATTCAGTGACTTGGAAATTTTCTTGAATCCATCTCTTGTCCTTCCCGTAACATTTCCACGGAGTTGCTTGGAGTGTTCTTTTGTCTTCATGGTGTAGTTTTTGCCAGGATGCTGACTCACCAGCAGTTGGACCTTCCAGATCCAGGTGTATTTTTACCACAGTCAATTGAAACACCTTGACTGCACACAGGTCTCCAAAAACAGAATCAGAATCAGGTTTATTATCACCGGCATGTGTCGTGAAATTTATTAACTTAGCAGCAGCAGTTCAATACAATACATAGCCTAGCAGAGAAAAAAAAAATAAATAAATAAGTAAATCAATTTCAGTATTCGTATATTGAATAGATTAAAAATTGTGCAAAAACAGGAACAATATATATATTAAAAAAGTGAGGTATTGTTCAAGGGTTCAGTGTCCATTTAGGAATCGGACGGCAGAGGGGAAGAAGCTGTTCCTGAATCGCTGAGTGTGTGTCTTCAGGCTTCTGTACCTCCTACCTGATGGTAACAGTGAGAAAAGGGCATGTCCTGGGTGATGGAGGTCCTTAATAATAGTCGCTGCCTTTCTGAGACACCGGTCTTGAAAACGTCCTGGGTATTTTGTAGGCTAGTACCTAAGATGGAGCCGACTAAATTTACGACCCTCAGCAGCTTCTTTCGGTCCTGTGCAGTAGCCCCGCATACCAGACAGTGATGCAGCCTGTCAGAATGCTCTCCACAGTACATCTGTAGAAGTGTCTGGGTGTATTTGTTGACACGCCAAATCTCTTCAAACTCCTGATGAAGTATAGTCACTGTCTTGCCTTCTTTATAACTACATCAATATGTTGGGACCAGGTTAGATCCTCAGAGATCTTGACACCCAGGAACTTGAAACTGCTCACTCTCTCCACTTCTGATCCCTCTGTGAGGATTGGTATGTGCTCCTTCATCTTGTCCTTCCTGAAATCCACAATCAGCTCTTTCGTCTCACTGACGTTGAGTGCCAGGTTGTTGCTGTGGCACCATTCAACTAGTTGGCATATCTCACTCCTGTACGCCCTCTCGTCACCACCTGAGATTCTACCAACAATGGCTGTATCGTCAGCAAATTTATAAATGGAATTTGAGCTAGGCTTAGCCACACAGTCACGGGTATAGAGAGAGTAGAGCAGTGGGTTAAGCACACACCCGAGGTGCGCCAGTGTTGATCGTCAGCGAGGAGGAGATGTTATCACCAATCCGCACATATTGTGGTATTCCGGTTAGGAAGTCGAGGATCCAATTGCAGAGGGAGGTACAGAGGCCCAGGTTCTGTAACTTCTCAATCAGGATTGTGGGAATGACGGTGTTGAATGCTGAGCTATAGTCAATGAACAGCATCCTGACATAGGTGTTTGTGTTGTCCAGGTGGTCTAAAGCCGTGTGAAGAGCCATTGAGATTGCGTCTGCTGTTGACCTATTGTGGCGATAGGCAAACTACAAAGGGTCCAGGTCCTTGCTGAGGCAGGAGTTCAGTCTAGTCATGACCAACCTCTCAAAGCATTTCATCACCGTAGGCGTGAGTGCTACCAGGCGATAGTCATTAAGGCAGCCCACATTATTCTTCTCAGGCACTGGTATAATTGTTTTTTTTTTAAGCAAATGGGAACTTCTGCCGATAGCAGTTAGAGGTTGAAAATGTCCTTGAGTACTCCCACCAGTTGGTTGGCACAAGTTTTCAGAGCCTTACCAGGTACTCCATCGAGACCTTCTGCCTTGCGAGGGTTCACTCTCTTTAAAGGCAGCCTAACATCGGCCTCTGAGACAGAGATCACAGGGTCACCAGGTGCAACAGGGATCTTCACAGCTGTAGTTATATTCTCCCTTTCCAAGCGGGCATAGAAGGCTTTGAGATTATCTGGCAGTGAAGCATCGTTGCCAGTCATGCTATGGGGTTTTGCTTTGCAGGGAGTAACATCTTGCAAACCCTGCCTGAGTTGTCGTGCATCCGATGTCGCCTCCAAGCTCGTTCGAAATTGTCTCTTTGCCTTTGAAATAGCCCTCCGCAAATCATACCTGGTTTTCTGGTACAGGCCTGGGTTGCCAGCCTTGAATGCCACAGATCTGGCCTTCAGCAGACGACGTACCTCCTGGTTCATCCACGGCTTTTGGTTTGGGAATGTACAGTCAGTCTTTGTAGGCACACACTCATCCACGAGGGTTTTAATGAAGTCGGTAACAACTGCAGCATCCTCTATCCAGATTCAAAGATGAATCCATGAATACAGTCCAGTCCACCGATTCAAAGCAGTCCTGTGCTTCCCTTGCCCAAACCTTCGTGCTCCCCGCTACTGGTCTAATTATGTGACTTTGAAAACCAATTGGCTGCACCAGTGATGATTTGCTGTGTCGTATTAAAGGGGGTGAATACTTATACAATCAATTATGTTGTGTTTTGTATTTGTAATTAATTTAGATCACTTTGTAGAGATCAGTTTTCACTTTGACATGAAAGAGTCTTTTTCTGTTGATCAGTGTCAAAAAAGCCAAATTAAATCCTGTGTGATTTAATGTTATGAAACAATAAACAAGAAAACTTTCAATGGAAGGGGGTGGGCGGGCGGGGGCAACCCTTTTAATCGGCACTGCACGTATGTGTAAACACACACACACACACACACACACACACACACACACACACTCTCTTTCATACATTCTGGGTGATGGGACTGTAGACCCTCAGTTAGGAGAACGAGAGGAAATCTCATTGAAGCAAAAGAAGAGGACAAGACCCAACAAGTCAGGCAGAAACCTCGTTATTCTATATATAACCCCCTGAACCCCTGGATTAAATCCCAGTCTGTAACCCCCTCCCAGGGATCTGTTATTCTATATATAAACCCCCTGAACCCCTGGATTAAATCCCAGTCCATAATCCACTCCCAGGGATCTGTTATTCTATATATAAACCCTCTGAACCCCTGGATTAAATCCTAGTCAATAATCCACTCCCAGGGATCTGTTATTCTATATATAAACCCCCTGAACCCCTGGATTAAATCCCAGTCCATAATCCACTCCCAGGGATCTATTATTCTATATATAAACTCCCTGAACCCCTGGGATTAGATCCCAGTTTGTAATTTACTCCCAGGGACAGTGTCCTATAGTCATAGAAAAGTACAGCACAGAAATAGGCCCTTCATCCCATCTAGTCCATTCTATCTTTCCTTATAACTCAGATCCTCCAGACCCAGCAACATCCTTGTAAATTTTCCCAGTTCTCTTTCAACCTTATTTCCTGTAGGTAGGTGACCAAAACTGCACACAATACCCCAAATTAGGCCTCACCAATGTCTTATACAACTTCAACATAACATCCCATTTCCTGGGGTCAATACTTTGATTTACACCCGTACATGGAATGCATAGAAAGTGCTCATTTTAAGGTCCAAGGCACTTGGATGGGTACATTTGGGATCTAGAGGGATGTAGGCCAAATGCGGGCGAACGGGCCTGGCTGGGGTAGGAATCCTGGTCGGCAGACACCAGTGGGGCCTGTTCCCATGCTGTGTGAATCTACGACTTCAAAGGCCACCAGACATTCTGCAGGAAGATGAGTGGCACCTTGGGCTCCGTTGTAGCGGGGAGGAGGGGGAGGATTGGACTTAGAAATACTTTTATACTTTATTGTCGCCAAACAATTGGTACTAGAACATACAATCATCACGGCGATATTTGATTCTGCGCTTCCCGCTCCCTGGATTACAAATATTAAATATTAAAAATAGTAAAACTACTTAAAATTATGAAATATTAAAAATTTAAATTATAAATCATAAATAGAAAATAGAAAAATGGGAAGTAAGGTGGTGCAAAAAAACCGAGAGGCAGGTCCGGATATTTGGAGGGTACGGCCCAGATCCGGGTCAGGATCCGTTCAGCAGTCTTATCACAGTTGGAAAGAAGCTGTTCCCAAATCTGGCCGTACGAGTCTTCAAGCTCCTGAGCCTTCTCCCGGAGGGAAGAGGGACGAAAAATGTATTGGCTGGGTGGGTCGTGTCCTTGATTATCCTGGCAGCACTGCTCCGACAGCGTGCGGTGTGAAGTGAGTCCAAGGACGGAAGATTGGTTTGTGTGATGTGCTGCACCATGTTCACGATCTTCTGCAGCTTCTTCCGGTCTTGGACAGGACAACTTCCATACCAGGTTGTGATGCACCCCAGAAGAATGCTTTCTACGGTGCATCTATAAAAATTTGTGAGGGTTTTAGGGGACAGGCCAAATTTCCTTAGTTTTCTCAGGAAGTAAAGGCGCTGGTGGGCCTTCTTGGCAGTGAACTAAGGCGGTTATTCTGAATGCTGTCCAGGCTACAGTTGGGTCCCTTTATTAGAAATCTACAACACATTACAGGCCCTTCGGCCCACAATGTTGTGCCGACCATGTAACCTACTCTAGAAACTGTCTAGAATTTCCCTACCGCATAGCCCTCTATTTTTCTAAGGTCCATGTACCTATCTAAGAGTCTCTTAAAAAACTCTATTGTATCCACTTCCACCACCATTGCCGGCAGCCCATTCCACACACCCACTACTCTCTGTGTGAAATCCCCTCTGAATCCATTTCCAAGCACCTTAAAACTGTGCCCTCTCGTGCTAGCCATTTCAACTCTGGGAAAAAGCCTCTGACTATCCACACGATCAATGCCTCTCATCATCCTATATACCTCTATCAGGTCACCTCTCATCCTCCGCCGCTCCAAGGAGAAAAGGCCGAGTTCACTCAGTCTATTCTCATAAGGCATGCTCCCCAATCCAGGCAACATCCTTGTAAATCTCCTCTGCACTCTTCCTATGGTTTCCACATCCTTCCTGTAGTGAGGCGACCAGAACTGAGCACAGTACTCCAAGTGGGGTCTGACCAGGGTCCTATATAGCTGCAACATTACCTCACAGATTACCAGTCTGGTCTTCCAGAGGACCAATTCTGTCCCTTGCAATCCACTTGCTCTTAACAGAGCTGCAGAATCCCTTCGGATTCTCCTTTACCTTGTCTGCTAGAGCAACCCTCCTGCCTTCTTTTGCCCCCCCCTGGTTTCCTTCCTAAGTGTTCTCTTGTACTTCTTAAACTCCATAAGCACCTCATTTGTTCCTACCTGCTGTGTACCTCCTCCTTTTTATTTCTTATCCAGGGCCTCAATATCTCTTGAAAACCAACGTTCCCTGCACCCTGTTACCTTTACCTTTCATTCTGACAGGAACGTACAAGCCTTTGTACTCTCAAAATTTCACTTTTGAAGGCCTCCCACTTACCAAGTACACCTTTGCCAGAAAACAGCCCGTCCCAATCCACTCTTGCTAGATCCTTTCTGATATCATCCAGATTGGCCTTTCTCCAGTTTAGAATTTCAACCCAAGGATCAGACCAATCCTTTTTGCATAACTACTTTGAAACTAATAACATTATGATCGCTGGATGCAAAGTGTTCTCCTGCGCAAACTTCTGTCACCTGCCCTGCCCCATTCGCCAATAGATCAAATATTGTACACACCACTCTCTCTCATTGGGACTTCTACGTACTGATTGAAGAAACTTTCCTGAACACATTTGGCAAACTCTATCCCATCTAGTCCTTTTACAGTATGGGATTCCCAGTCAATATGTGGAAAGTTAAAATCACCAACTATCACAACCTAATGTTTCTTGTAACCATATAATATAACCATGTAACAATTACAGCATGGAAACAGGCCATCTTGGTCCTTCTAGTCCGTGCCGAACTCTTACCCTATCCTAGTCCCACCGACCTGCACTCAGCCCATAACCCTCCATACCTTTCCTGTCCATATATCTATCCAATTTAACTTTAAATGACAACATAGAACCTGCCTCTACCACTTCTGCTGGAAGCTCCTTCCACACAGCTACCACTCTCTGAGTAAAGAAGTTCCCCCTCATGTTACCCCTAAACTTTTGCCCTTTAACTCTCAACTCATGTCCTCTTGTTTGAATCTCCCCCACTCTCAATGGAAAAATCCTATCCACGTCAACTCTACAGTCTGCGATCCCATGGACTACTGTTGGGTGGCCTGTAATTTACCCCCATTAATATGGTTATACCTTTCTTATTCCTCAGTTCCACTCCCTAAAGCCTCACTAGACAAGTTCCCCTTATAATCCATTCCAAAACTCTGGATTAGATCCCAGCCTGTAACCCACTCCCTGGGATAGAAACATAGAAAACCTACAGCACAATACTGGCCCTTAGGTCCACAGAGCTGTGCCGAACATGTCCTTACCTTAGAAATTACCTAGGCTTTGGAAATAGCCTAGGCTATTTTTCTGAGCTCCATGTACCAATCCAGGAGTCTCTTAAAAGACCCTATCGAATCGTCCTCCACAACCATTCCACGCACTCACCACCCTCTGCGTGGAAAACTTACCCCTGACATCTCCTTTGTACCTACTTCCAAGCACCTTAAAACTGTGCCCTCTCTTGCTAGCCATTTCAGCCCTGGGGAAAAGCCTCTGATTATCCACACGATCAATGCCTCTCGTCATCCTATACACCTCTATCAGGTCACCTCTCATCCTCCGTCGCTCCAAGGAGAAAAGGCCGAGTTCACTCAACCTATTCTCATAAGGTGTGCTCCCCAATCCAGGCAACATCCTTGTAAATCTCCTCTGCACCCTTCCTATAGTTTCCACATCCTTCCTGTAGTGAGGCGACCAGAACTGAGCACAGTACTCCAAGTGGGGTCTGACCAGGGTCCTATATAGCTGCAACATTACCTCTCGGCTCTTAAACACAGTCCCACGATTGATGAAGGCCAATGCACCGTATGCTTTCTTAACCACAGAGTCAACCTACACAGCAGCTTTGAGTGTCTTACGGACTTGGACCCCAAGATCCCTCTGATCCTCCACACTGCCAAGATTCTTACCATTAATACTACATTCTGCCATCATATTTGACCTACCAAAATTAACCACTTCACACTTATCTGGGTTGAACTCCATCTGCCACTTCTCAGCCCAGTTTTGCATCCTGTCAATGTCCTGTTGTAACCTCTGGCAGCCCCCCACACTATCCACAACACCCCCAACCTTTGTGTCATCAGCAAATTTACTAACCCATCCCTCCACTTCCTCATCCAGGTCATTTATAAAAATCACAAAGAGTAGGGGTCCCAGAACAGATCCCTGAGGCACACCACTGGTCACCGGCCTCCATGCAGAATATGACCCGTCTACAACCACTCTTTGCCTTCTGTGGGCAAGCCAGTTCTGGATCCACAAAGCAATGTCCCCTTGGATCCCACGCCTCCTTACTTTCTCAATAAATCTTACATGGGGTACCTTATCAAATGCCTTGCTGAAATCCATATACACTACATCTACTGCTCTACCTTCATCAACGTGTTCAGTCACATCCTCAAAAAATTCTATCAGGCTCGTAAGGCACGACCTGCCTTTGACAAAGCAGAATCCGTAATTCTATACATAAATCCCCTCATCCCTGGATTAGATCCCGGCCTGTAACCCGCTCCCGGGGGGGGATCTGTTATTCTACATACAAACCTATTCCCAAAACTCCAGATTAGATCCCAGCCTGTAACCCACTTCCAGGATCTGTTATTCTCTATACAAACGCCCTGAATCCCGGGATTCGGTCCCAGCCTGTAACCCGAAGTCAGATACCTGCTGGGAACGTGATGGACCCAGGGCCGTAAACCTACAGGATGTGTTTCAACTGAAGTGCAACCGACATTATTTTCCCCCAAAGCGTCTTCCCCGTGTTTTCAGTTCTGGCATCGACCCCTGCCGGATGGCACTCCCCACCCCAGGAACAGTGAGGGGGACGGACTATCTCAAGCTCCCATCCCCAACACAGCCAACTCAGGACGCTCAGGATTAAATCAGGAGGGGCAAACCCCAGGTTTGCCCATAACTGGGAGTGGACTTGTCGAGGCCTAACAGAATCAGGTCTAATATCTCTGACGTAGGACGTGAAATTTGTGGTTTTGCAGCAGTCGTATAGAGCAAGACACAAAAAAAAACTCTTAAGTTACAAAATAGATAAATCGTCCAAACGTTACAGAGTTATACCACACAGAAACAGGCTTTTCGGCCTAGCCGGTTCACGCCAAACCAGCTTCCCCATCTAAACTAGTTCCACTTGCCCACTTTTGGTTCATTTGCCTTCAAACCTTTCCTATCCATTAATCTGCCCCACTACCTGCCCCAACCAGCTCGTTCCCTCGACACAACATCCTCTGTGTGAAAAACTTGCCCTGTAAATTGTCCCCTTCTGGCCTTCAACCTCTGCCCTCTAGCCCTTGATTCCAAGGTTCAAAAGTCCAAAGTACGTTTACCATCCATGCAACCTTGCGGGCAGCCTCAGAGCAAGAAACCCAAAAGAACCCAATCTTTTGGAAAAAAGACCGACACCCGGTGCGCAGACAGAGAAAGAAAGAAACAAACAAATTGTGCCAACCACAAAAGGAAGAGGCAGCATTCCGAAAGAAAGTGAGTCCATAGGCACGAAGCCCAGAGCAGCCGGGGAAGGGCCAAAGCCTCAGTCTCGGGTCATCACAGAACCCTGGGGGGTGGGGGGAGTGGAAGTCGTGTATCCTGGGACCAGTCCACACTTGGGGGTGTCTGGGCCCTTGTCTGAGAAAGAGTGTGCTGCCAATGGAGAGGGTTGGCAAAGGTGAGCCCGGGAATAAAAGGGTTAGATATGAGGTGGGCCTGTCCTCGATAGCGTTCCGAAGGACGGAGGGGGGGGGCTGTTTGTTCGTTCAGTTATTGAGGGGCAGCACAGATTCAGCACCAGCCCACCCCGGCCCAGTCACGGGACAATTTACAGCGGCCAATTAACCTGCCGACCGGCGCGGCTTTAGACCGCTGGAGGAAACCGGAGCGCCCGGCGGTGGGGGGGGGGAACCTACGCGGTCACGGGGTGGGGGTGGGGGTAGGAGAACGTACCAACCCCTCACGGGCAGAGCCGGGAATCGAACCCGGGTCGCCGGCACCGCGAACCCTGGTGCTGACCGCCGCGCCACCATAACGAAGCATATTGAAACCGGATCCGTTATAGCGGGCGTGGAGGAGGTGTTTCCCACGGTGGAGGGGGTGGAATCTAGGGCCAGAGGGCACAGCCTCAGGCCACTTAGAAGGGAGAGGAGGAGGAATTTTGTCCGCCGGAGGGCGGCGGATCCGTGGAAATTGTTGCCACGGCTGTGGAGGCCGGTCATTAAGGTGGAGGTTCAGAGGTGTTTGTTTGCTGATGGGGTTAACAGTGATGGGGAGGAAGGAGCTCAGATAATGAATCAGCCATTATTGACGGGTGGGGCAGCCTCGTTTGGATGGATGGTCTAATTCGGTTCCTCTGTTGTATGATCTAACTACCTGGTTCAGACAGATTTCTGCAAACCAGGCCCAGTATCAGGCTGCAGGCCCGGCCTTACACGACCTACAGTCTGCACACCATCCACCGGGCCACTCCTGCTCCCGGACGACCGTCCTGAGCTGATCCCGGCTGGGAGTCCCTCCGCCGGCTTGGGTGCCCGAGCAAGCCGGACACATCCCAGCCCCCACCGGAATTTTGGCATCCCACCCCAACTGCGGATCAGGCAAAACAACTTCTGGGAGGAGATTCAGTCCGGAATGATGGTAGGGGGAGGAGCGGAGGGAGGGGAGGGGGAGGGAACCGGAGGGAGAGAAGGGGAGAAGATGGAGGAGAGGGGAGGGGAGAAAGGGGAGGGCAGAAAAGAGGAGGGAGAGGAGTGGAGAGGAGGGAGGGATGGAGAGGAAGGAGAGGGGCGAGAAGAGGAGGGGTGAGGAGGGGAGGGGAGAAAGAGGAGGGAAGAAGAGAGGAGGGAGGGGAGCAAGAGGAAGGAGGTGGGGGAAGGGAGAGGAGGGAGATGAGGGGAGAGGAGGGGAAGGGGAGAGGAAGGGGAGGGGAGAGGAAGGGGAGGGGAGGGGAGGGGAAGGGGGAGGGGGAGGGGAAGGGGGTGAGGGAGAGGAGGGAGATGAGGGGAGAGGAGGGGAAGGGGAGGGGAGAAGAGGGAGGGGAGCAAGAGGAGGGAGATGGAGGAGAAGAGGGGAAGGGGGGAGGAGAGAGGAGCAAGGTGATTCGGTTACATTCGGCCTGGTTTGTCCTGGGTGGGAATGGGACTCTTGGCAGGAAGCTCCCGCGTTCCTCCCACAGATACGCCTGAGGGAGGCCCAGGAGCCCCTCCCTTCCCTTCCCCTGCCTGCACCGGAGGTACATTAGACAACAGAGCTGGAGGAGGCAACACTCACGTCCCCAGCAGCCCTTCCTGTCAGACGCTGCCCCACCCTCACCCTCCCAACGTGACTCAGCAGGGCAGAGGATAGCTGACAGAGTTCACAAGGTGAGTAGCGAGAGGTGGGGCGAGGAGGGAGGGGGACGGTGGAGGGAAGGAGGAGGGTCAGAGAGAGTGGAGAGAGGGGATGGAGGGGGAGGGGGATGGAGGAGGGAGGGGATGGAGGAGGGGGATGGAGGGGGGAGAGGGGATGGAGGAGGGTCAGTGAGAGGGAAAGAGAGGGGGTGTGGGGATACAGGGGGATTTGAGAGAGTATAAAGGAGGGGGAGAGGGGAGGAGGGAGAATGGGAAAGGGAGTGGAAAGGATACAGTCAGAGAGCGAGAGAGATTAGATTAGATTAGAGCAGGGATAAAGGAGAGAGACAGAGAGAAGAGGGAGGACAAGGAATGTGAGAGACAAGAGACACAGGACAGACTGACTGACTCGTTCTCTCTCTCTCTCTCACACACACTCTCTCTCTCTCACACACACAGTCTCTCTCTCACACACACAATCTCTGTCTCTCTCTCACCCGCACACACAATCTCTCTCTCACCAGCACACACAATCTCTCTCTCACCGACACACACAATCTCTCTCTCACCCACACACAATCTCTCTCTCACCAGCACACACAATCTCTCTCTCACCGACACACACAATCTCTCTCTCACCCACACACAATCTCTCTCTCACCGACACACACAATCTCTCTCTCACCCACACACACAATCTCTCTCTCACCGACACACACAATCTCTCTCTCTCTCAGACACACATCTCTCTCCCTCACACACACACAATCTCTCTCTCTCTCAGACACACATCTCTCTCCCTCACACACACACGCTCTTTCACACACACACACACACACAATCAATCTCTCTCTTGCACACACAAACGTGATCTGTCTCTCACACAGTCTCTCTCACATGCACAATCTCTCACAAACACATGCACACAATCTCTCCCTCCCTCTCACACAGACATTCATGCACACACACACACACATTGACACTCACACAACCACACATGTTTCTGTGTGTGTGGTCTTTCTGACTATCCAAGGCATCACACCTTGACTGACAACCCAGTGGCCGAGTTTAGCTCTGACCGCATCACCCATGGACAGCGGGGGCTGTGGGGTCAAAGGGCAGGAAGGATCAAAGGACCGAGACCAACCGCGGGACAGCTACACGGAGGACCGAATGGCGTTCGATCCTATTTTCTACATTTTCATGTTTGCCTGTGACCCCCATCCCGTGGACCAACAATAACGTTCTAATCAACACACACAAAGCGCTGGCGGAACTCAGCAGGTAGGGCAGCGGCTATGGCGGGGGAATAAACAGTCGACGTTTCGGACCGAGAGCCTTTGTCAGGACTGAGAAGGAAGGGGGACGATACCGGAATTGAAAAGGTGGAGGGGGTGGGATGGAGGCTGGCTGGACGGTGATGGGTGAACCCAGGTGGGTGGAAAGGTCAAGGGCTGGAGAGGAGGGGATCTGATAGGAGAGGAGAGTGGATCAGAGGAGAAAGGGAAGGAAGAGGAGACCCAGAATGATAGGCAGGCAAGAAGAGACAAGAGTAGGGAACAGGAGAAGAGGAGAGGGATTTTTATTTTAAAAAACAGGAAGGAGAAATTGATTTTCATGCCATCAGGTTGGAGGCGACCCAGACGGAATATGAGGTGTTGCTCCTCCACCTCATCATGTGGCCTCATCGTGGCGCGAGAGGAGGCCGTGGACCGACATGTCAGAACCGGCAGTGGGAATGGGAACAACGACGTCTGGCCACTGGGAACTCATTCGTAAGGCCAGTGATGTTGTGGGGATGGAACTGGACTCTGTGACGGTGGTGTCTGAAAAGAGGATGCTGTCTAAGTTGCATGCCATCTTGGACAATGTCTCCCATCCACTACATAATGGACTGGGTGGGCACAGGAGTACATTCAGCCAGAGACTCATTCCACTGAGATGCAACACAGAGCGTCATAGGAAGTCATTCCTGCCTGTGGCCATCAAACTTTACAACTCCTCCCTTGGAGGGTCAGACACCCTGAGCCAATAGGCTGGTCCTGGACTTATTCCCTGGCATAATTTACATATTACAATTTAACTATTTATGGTTTTATTACTATTTAATTATTTATGGTGCAACTGTAATGAAAACCAATTTCCCCCGGGATCGATGAAGTATGACCATGACTATGAAGTACTGCTTTTGGCGGATGGCGGGGAGGTGCTGAATGGAGATCCTACGTTGACATGGATAGAGTGGTCAGCCAGGGCTTGTTCCCCAGGGAAACGCCAGAGGTCATCCCTTTAAGGTCTCTGGAGGAAAGTGGGGAAGGGGGTTGGGGGGAGGAGTGTCAGAGGAGTTTGTTTTAGCGCAGTGGTAGGTGCCTGAAACACAACTCTCACAAAATGCTGGGGGAACTCAGCAGACCAGGCAAGGTCTGTGGAAAAGAGGGAACAGACCATTCGGCAGGACTGGGGAGGGAGGGGGAAAGAGTCGGAGTAAGAAGATGGAGGGAGGGGAGAACAAAGTACAGGGTGGCGGGTGATAGGTGAAACCGGGAGGGGGGGGGAAGTCGATTGGTGAAAGAGATACAGGGCTGGTGAAGGGGGGATCTGACAGGAGAGGACAGAAGGCCAGGGAAGGAAGGGGAGGGGGACGAGCACCAGAGGGAGGTGATGGGCAGAGAAATGGGAATGCGGAATGGTGAAGGAGGGGAAGGGCAATTACTGGAAGTTCAAGAAATCGATGTTGATTCCATCGGACAACCTGCCAGGCAGTGAAGGCGAATGCATTGGGAACGCTGAAGAATGATAGAGAAATGGGGAGCTGGGTGGGAGGGAAGGGACAGGTTGATCCTGGAATAGGTTAAAAGGTCAGCACAACATCCTGGGCCGAGTGGCCTCTACTGTGCTTTTCTCATGTTCCAGAAAAGGGAGGCGAAGGATTCCCACATCTCCAGACCAGACAGACACACACACACACTTACTGACACACACATACACTTACTCACACACACACACACACACTCTCACATCTCACACACACACACACTTACTGACACACACACACACTTACTGACACACACATACACTTACTCACACACACACATACACACACTCACACACACACATACACTCACTCACACACACACACACACACACACACACACTTACTGACAGACACATACACTTACTCACACACACACACACACACACACACGCTCACACACACTCTCACATCTCACACACACACAACCACACACTCATGCAAACACACACAGACACACACTCACATCTCACACACACACAGACACACACTCACATCACACACATACACTCACATCTCACACACAGACACACATACATTTCACACACACTCACATCATACACATCACACACGGACACACACTCACATCTCACACATAGACACTCACATCTCACAGACACAGACATACCACATCACACACATACACACTCACATCTCACACATCTCATACACACACACTCACATCACACACATATCACATCACATGCATACACACTCACATCTCTCACACACACATAACACACAGACACACACAGACATATCACATCACATACATACACACTCACATCTCACACAGACACACACACACACTCACACACACTCACATCACACACATATCACATCACATGCATACACACTCACATCTCTCACACACACACACCTCACACATAGACACACACATCTCACAGACAGACACACACAGACATATCACATCTCACACACACACACGCACACACACAGCTGTAACGATGCGGCGACCCTGATTGGCTGAGGGCGACCAGAGGGGGTGAACCAGACCTTATGCCCCCCGTCGGTGGCCCAATCAGAGCGGTCGGTCAGCACAACCCCCCACCTCCACCCCCGTCACCCCGGAAGGACGAGGGGAGAAACCGGGTGGGTGCTCCCGTCCGTGATCGGATCGGCCCGTTCAAATTCACACACACACACTCACTCACTCAAAATCGTGAAGAGCAGCGATGTTATCGCCGGGGGATCCCCACACACCGGGAAAAAAAGACGCCAACACGGGGACCTACTACACTTAAAGGCGAAAATCCAAATTCCGCGACTCACCGTTTTTGAGTTCGTGTTTCACAACAGTCTGCTCCTCCTCGACGCTCTCGTCCATTGCTCCTGGAATTCTTTTGAAAAATTAATTTTCGCGTGCGTGACTGTGACTGCTTCTCCCCCCTAATCCAGGCGAGACGCCTCAGCGCGGAATATCCACGATGGTTTTTTAAAAAAATCTCAGTCGTTTAGTAGCAAATGTAATGCAAAGCAGGCGGGATCCTTCAGAAATGTGTCAAAGGAGGGCGAGCGAGCTGGGCGGACAGAGGGCTTGTCAATTTCAGCTTGTAAAAATTTCACCCCCTTTTCATCGATTTCAGGCCGGCAGCGCTGGACTGCTTGTCAATTTCAGCTTGTAAAAATTTCACCCCCTTTTCATCGATTTCAGGCCGGCAGCGCTGGACTCCTTGTCAATTTCAGGCGCCGTCTTTGTAAATTTCACTCCCCCTCTTCGTCAAACGCAGGCCGGCAGATCTGGAGTCCTCCTTAGCAATTTCAGGCGCCGTCTTGTAAATTTCGCGTTGGTTACAGATTTACAAGGTTGCAAATCCGAGATACGATGTTGCAGATTCGCCTCTCTCTCTCCCTCCGCACCCCCCTCTCACCTCCCCTCAGTCACTCTCAGAATATTGCAAACCCTCCGCCCCACTTCACTGCCACCGCCAATTTTAGATACAATGTCGCAAATTGCCCACGATCTATTTCGGAGACAATGTTGCAGATTGGCCGGTCGTCCCCGATACAATGTTGCAGATTCGACGATCGGCTCCTGTTACAGATCACCCCGCCCCGTGGCTGTTTTAGTTACAAATTCCACCCCCTCCCCACAAAGAAAAAAGAAATCCCCCAGATCTCTCTTTCTCGCACTCACGTACAAACACGGGGCACGGTGCAGGCTTGGCCCCCGCGGAACGCCCCAAACCCCCTGTTCCTGTCCGTCTTTCGCTGGGACACACACAGCTCCGGGCCGAGTCACCCAACTCAGGAGTTTGATCAGATGATAGTCTTGTTACATTTTGATACCTTACTTCGTTTTAAATCCTATTGCTTTCTCAATTGTGTTTATTTAATTCTCTCTCTCTCTCTCTCTCTGGACTCGATCGTTTATGAGATGTTCCCCGTTTTTTTTTGGCGGCTGGCGGCTCTCTTCCGGGAAATTTCAGATTACACACTCGGCAAAATATGCGCATTCGGAGGCTGCGACCGCCCAGGCCCGGGGGGGGGGGTGGGGGAGGTCGGCGCTGATCCCACAGCCAGGGGCCCGGGCGGCGAAAGTTCGAGCCTCCCGGCCCCCGAGAGGAGTTTTGACCGCCTTCCCTTCCCTCCGGAGGGGTCAGCTCACCCGGCGAAGTCGGGGGACGGCCGCCAGGGTGCGCACAGCAAGATCCCACAAATAGAAGCCGGGAGGGGTGGGGGAGAGAAGGTCGGCGCCATTGAACGGGAGAACTTTGTGTGTGTGTGTGTGTGGGCAAAAGGAACAGGCATTTCGGCCCGCCGAGTCTGTACCTATTTACACCGGCCCCGTTTTATTCTCCCCCCCCCCGACCCCCGGCACTCTCATCGGAAAACCAGGGGAGCTTAAAGAAGGCCCCAGCAGAACAGGTGACAGCGAATCTTGAAGGATTCCTACAGGTATGTTAGGAGCGAAAGGGATTGAGAGGGACAAAATCGGTCCTCTCGAAGGTCAGAGCCTTTAAGAGTGGGGGGGGGGCGGGAGATCTTAAATGATTTTTTTTGCATCTGTATTTACTCGGGAGACGGCCACGGAGTCTATAGAAGCGAGGCAAAGCGGCATCAACTTCGTGGACCCTGCGCCGATTACAGAGGAGGAGGTGCCTGCCGCACTGAGGCGATCGGAGTAGGTACATCCCCCGGGGGGCAAGTGCTGACATCGCCAGCAGCCCTGGCAGAGATATTTAAAGCATCCTCAGCGACAGATGAGGCGCTGGAGGATTGGAGGGCAGCCAATGTTAGGAAAGGCTCCAAACATTCACCAGGGAAGTTCTAGGCCGGTGAGTCTGACCTCAGTAGTGGGAAAGGTATTGGAAGGTATTCTCTGGGACTGGAGCATTTGGATAGGCAGGGACTGATTAGGGATAGTCAGCATGGCTTTGAGTGTGGTAGGTCATGTCTAACCAGTCTTAGAGTCTTTCGAGGAAGTTACCAGGAAAGTGGATGAAGGGAAGGCAGTGAATGTCGTTGTCCACATGGACTTCAGCAAGGCCTTTGACAAGGTCCCGCATGACGGGCCAAGAAGGTTCAGTCGCTCAGCCTTCAAGATGAGGTAGTAAATCGGATTAGACATCGGCTTTGTGGGAGAAGCCAGGGTGTGGTTGTAGATGCAAACACGAGGAAATCTGCAGATGCTGGAATTTCAAGCAACACACATAAAAGTCGCTGGTGAACGCAGCAGGCCAGGCAGCAACTTTTATGTGGTAGTCGAGGTTTGCCTCTCTGACCGGAGGCCTGTGACTAGTGATGTGCTGCAGGGATCGGTGCGGGGTCCATTGTTGTTTGTCATCTCGGTCAACAATCTGGATGATGATGTGGTTGACTGGATCAGCAAATTTGCAGATGACACCAAGATTGGGAGTGTGGTGGACAGTGAGGAAGGCCATCATGGCTTGAAGTGGGATCTGGACCAGCTGGAAAAATGGGCTGGAGATGGAATTTAACGTAGACAAGTGTGAGGTTTTGCACTTTGGTAGGACCAACCAGAGTAGGTCTTACACAGTGAATGGTCGGGCACTGAGGAGTGAGGTAGAACAGAGGGATCTGGGAATACAGGTCCATGATTCATTGAAAGTGGTGTCACAGGTAGATAGGGTTGTGGAGAAAGCTTTTGGCATATTGGCCTTCATAAATCAAAGTATTGAGTACAGGAGATGGGATGTTATGTTGAAGTTGTATAAGACGTTGGTGAGGCCTAATTTGGAGTATTGTGTGCGGTTTTGGTTGCCTACCTACAGGAAAGATGTAAACAAGGTTGAAAGAGTACAGAGAAATTTTACAAGGATGTTGCCGGGTATGGAAGACCTGAGTTATAAGGAAAGATTGAACGGGTTAGGGCTTTATTCCTTGGAACGTAGAAGATCGAGCGGACCGGAAGGTCGCTCTGAGACCGGAAGCTTTGATGACAACTGCAAGATCCCACAATCAGGAAAGTGTTTGAATTTCCGTGCTGCCTGGTGACTGCTGGGCTCACAGTGGTCCGAATAGCCTCAGCCCTGTTTTAGAAAATGAATCACAGTGCTGGGGGTACGTTCAGACCACCTAACCCCTCTGAAGCACAAGAGTTTCTGCAGGTACAGGAAAGCCAGAGTAACACACACACACACACACACACACACACACACTCACACTCACACTCACACACAGACCCACACACACACAGACACACACTCACACACACAGACACACACACTCACACACAGACAGACACACACTCACACACACAGACACACACACACTCACACACACACGCATACACAGACACACACACACACACACACACACACACACACACTCACACACACAAACACACACACAGACACACACTCACACACACACACACTCACACACACTCACACACACACACACACACACTCACACACACACACAGCCACACACACTCACACACAGACACAGACACACACACGCACACAGACACACGCACACACACAGAGACACACACACACGCGCGCACACACACACAGACACATACACACACACACACTCACACTCACACTCACACACAGACCCATACACACACACAGACACACACTCACACACACAGACACACACACACACACACACACACACACACAGACACACACACACACTCACACACACAGACACACACACACACACACACACACACACACACACACACACACACACACACACACACTCACACACAGACACACACACACACACACTCACACAGACACACACACACACACACAGACACACACACACACACACTCACACAGACACACACACACAGACACACACACACACACACAAAGTGCTGGGGGATCTCAGCAGGTCGGGAGGCGTCTATGGAGGGGAATAAACAGTCGACGTTTCGGGACAGGACCCTTCATCAGGACTGGAAAGGAAATGGGGAAAAAATCAGAATAAGGAGGAATGGGGCGGGGGGGAAGGAGTACAAGCTGGCAGGTGACAGGTGAGACCAGGTGAGGGGGAAGGTGGGTGGGTGTGGGAGGGGGGAATGAGGTGAGAAGGTGGGAGGTGATGGGTGAGACCAGGTGAGGGGGAAGGTGGGTGGGTGGGGGAGAGGGGGGATGAAGTGAAACACTGGGAGGTGATAGGTGAGACCAGGTGAGGGGGAAGGTGGGTGCGTGGGTGGGGGAGAGGGGGGATGAAGTGAGACACTGGGAGGTGATGGGTGAGACCAGGTGACGGGGAAGGTGGGTGGGTGGGGGAGAGGGGGGATGAAGTGAAACACTGGGAGGTGATAGGTGAGACCAGGTGAGGGGGAAGGTGGGTGGGTGGGAGAGAGGAGGGATGAGGTGAGACCAGGTGAGGGAGACCAGGTGAGGGGGAAGGTGGGGGAGGGGGGGATGAGGTGAGAAGGTGGGGGGGGGGAATAGTTGATATCAGGTGAGAGGGGCTGCCTCTCTCTGCTATTCTGCAGGTCACCCTTGGACAAGGTGTAGCACCTGGTGTCACATTAAGCCGTGGGATCAGGTGGTGGATGGTCGTATGAGCAGCCGGTGCAGATTACAAGTCCTGGTTATCTGACCGGGCAGACAGTCTCTGCAGAGTATTGATAATGGCTGCGGGGGTCGCCCATCTTGTAAAGACACTGCCCAGAAGAACACAATGGCAAACCAGTTCTGTACAAGATTGCCAAGATGCTCATTCCAAAAACTGCCCCGAGGGGGAGTCTGCTCTCATTTGCAGGACCTCACTGTGGAGTGGTAATTGAACCGCTAACCTCAGGGTCACAGAACCAGACGATGGGTCCATCCCTTCCACTGCCTTGGAGAAGCAGCCGGCATAATCACAGATTCCCCCCGACCCCACCCCGGGCATTCTCATAATCACAGACATCCCACCCCAAACATTCTCATAATCACAGACCCCCCACCCCAAACATTCTCATAATCACAGACACCCCACCCCAAACATTCTCATAATCACAGACACCCCCACCACAGACATTCTCATAATCACAGACACCCCACCCCAAACATTCTCATAATCACAGACACCCCACCCCAAACATTCTCATAATCACAGACATCCCACCCCAAACATTCTCATAATCACAGACATCCCACCCCAAACATTCTCATAATCACAGACACCCCCACCACAGACATTCTCATAATCACAGACACCCCCACCACAGACATTCTCATAATCACAGACACCCCACCCCAAACATTCTCATAATCACAGACACCCCACCCCAAACATTCTCATAATCACAGACATCCCACCCCAAACATTCTCATAATCACAGACACCCCCACCACAGACATTCTGATAATTTTTAATCTGTCCCTGGCCCAGGCAGTTGTCCCCACAAGCTTCAAGATCGCCACCATCGCGCCAGTGCTGAAACATTCCACTGCCACGGGCCTGAATGACTTCCGCCCAGTTGCACTCACCCCCATCACTGCAAAGTGCTTTGAGAGACTGGTTCTATCACACCTGAAATCCTGTCTGCCCACTACCCTGGATCCCCATCAATTTGCCTATCGCACCAACAGGTCAACAGAGGACACCATCTCCACAGCACTTCACTCTGCCCTGGCCCACCTGGACAGCCACAACTCTTACATCAGAATGCTGTTCATTGACTTTAGTTCAGCATTCAGTACTGAGATCTCCTCCAAGCTGATCGCCAAACTTCGCCAGCTCGGTATCAGGTCATCCCTCTGCAATTGGACCTTGGACTTTCTGACTAACAGACCCCAATCAGTTAAGTTAGACAACCTCTCCTCCTCCACTCTCACCCTGAACACCGGCGTGCCTCAAGGCTGTGTGCCGAGCTCTCTTCTATGACTGTGTTCCTGCACATGGTTCTAACTCCATAATCAAGTTCGCCAACGACACCACGGTGGTTGGCCTGATCAGTGGGGATGACGAGACGGCCTACAGGGACGAGGTCCAGCACCTGGCTGCGTGGTGTGCCGACAACAACCTGGCCCTTAACACCCAGAAGACCAAGGAGATCATTGTGGACTTCAGGTATGCCAGGAGTCACACTCACGTCCCCATCTACATCAATGGAGCTGCAGTGGAGCGTGTATCAAGCTTCAAATTCCTTGGTGTCCACATTTACGAGGATCTCACCTGGTCCCTGAACTCCTCCATCCTGATCAAAAAGACGCAATAGTGCCTTTATTTCCTGCGGAGCATGAAGAAAGCTCACCTCTGTCCCAGGATACTGACAGACTTTTACCACTGTACCATTGAGAGCATACTCACCAACTGCATCTCAGTGTGGTATGGCAATTGTCCCGTATCAGATTGCAAAGCACCCCAGCATGTGGTGAAAACTGACCAGCGGATTATCGGCACCTAATAGCCCACCATTGAGAACATCTACCATAAACACTGCCTGGGCAGAGTGAAAAGCATTATCAAGGATGCATCTCACCCTAACCATGGACTTTTTACTCTCCTCCCATCCGGTAGGTACTACAGGAGCCTCTGCTCCCGCACCAGCAGGCACAGGAAGAGCTTCTTCCCTGAGGCTGTGACCCTGCTGAACCTCTCATCACAGCGCTAAGCAGTATCGCACCCATATTGTACTGTCTCAGTACTTTTATATTTGTGTGCTGTAGCTCTTACTTTTTATTCGCAGTTATTTTGTAAATAACACTATTCTTTGCATTTCATTGGCTTTATATCTGTACTCGGCACAATGAAAATAAAATTGAATCTAATCTAATCACAGACCCACCCCACCCCAGACATTCTGAAAATCACAGACCTCCTAACCCAGACATTGTGATAATCACAGACCCCACACCCCAGACATTCTGATAATCACAGACCCCCTAACCCAGACATTTTCATAATCACAGAACCCACCCACTCGAGTCATTCTGGTAATCACAGACCCCCCCACCCCGTATATTCTGAATATCATAAACACTCAACCCAGACAATCTGATATTCACAGACGGCCCCATCCTGGACAATTTGATAATGACAGACACCCCCCCCCACCCCAGACATTCTGATAATCACAACCCCCTCCCACCCCAGACAGTCTGACAATCACAGACTTCCCCACCCCAGACATTCCCATAATCACAGACACCTCCACCCCAGAATTCTCATTATGACGGACCTCTCCCCACCCCAGACATCCTGATAATCACAGACCCTCCCACCCCAGACGTTCTCATAATGACAGACGCTCGCAATCCTGAGGTTCTGATAATCACAGATACCCCATCCCAGACTTTACATAATCACAGACCCTGCCCACTCGAAATATTCTGATAATCACAAAGCACCCACTTCTGACATTCAGATAATCACAGACCCCCTAACCCAGACATTCTGATAAATACAGACCCCCGCACTCCAGACAGTCTGATAATCACAGACCTACTCACCCCAGACATTCTGATAGTCCCAGACACCCGCACCCCAGACATTCTGATAATCACAGACACCCCATCCCAGACATTGTGATAGTCACAGACACCCCCATCCCAGAAATTCTCATAATCACAGACTCCCCCATCCCAGACATTCTGATAATCACAGACACCCCATCCCAGACATTGTGATAGTCACAGACACCCCCATCCCAGAAATTCTCATAATCACAGACTCCCCCATCCCAGACATTCTGATAATCACAGACAACCCATCCCAGACAGTCTCAGAATCACAAACCCCCACCTCAGACATTCTGATAATCACAGACCCCCACCCAAAACATTCTCATAATTACAGACCCCCACCGCAGATATTCTGATAAAAACAGAACCTCCCCATGCCAGATATTCTGATAATCACAGACCCCCCCACCCAAGACATCCTGACTATCACAGAACACACCACCCCAGACATTCTGCTAATCAGAGACCCAAACCCCAAACATTCTGATAATATCAGACGCCCGCACCCCAGACATTCTCATAATTACAGACCCCCACCGCAGACATTCTGATAATCACAGACTCCCCACCAGAGACATTCTGATTATTACAGAACACACCACCTCTGACATTCTGACAATCACAGAACCCCCCCATCCCATTTATTCCAATAATCACAAACAGACCCACCCTAGACAGTCTGATAATCACAGACACCCCCAATCCCAGACATTCTCATAATCAGAGCTCCTCCCACCCAGACAATCTGATAATCACAAACCCTCCACCCCGTATATTCTGCTAATCACAGACCACCCCCACCCCAGAGATTCTCATAATCACAAGACCAGCCCATCCCAGACATTCTGTTAATCACAGACCCCCCCACCCCGTATATTCTGATAACCAGAGACCCCCACCCCAGATATTCTGATAATCACAGACTGTCATAGTGGGGGGGGGGCTAGTGAGGTGGACTCTAATGCAAGACAGAGAAGCACTAGGAACAGGACTAGGCATGACATGGAAGCAAGGGGAGAGGGGAAATAATGAAGCTGGACATGACACAGGCCCTTGACAAGACAAGGATTCAGGGCCTGGGCTAGGACTTGACTAGGATAGCACAACCAGGACAATGGAACTGGGAACTAGGAGCCTGGGCTTGGACTCCAAGCCAGAGACTGGACAAGGACCCAGAACCTGGGTCTTGACTTGGGTTCCGACCCCGGAACTAGGTGAAGGCATGACGAGGCTTGGGTTCTTCGAGGCTAGGGTACTTCAAGGCTTGGGCATGGACTTCGAGCCAGAGACTGGGCAAGGACCCAAAACCTGGGACTTGACTCAGACTCGGACTCCAGAACCAGGCAAGGACATGACATGGCTATAGGACAGGACTGGATGTGAGACTCCTGGACAGGACAAGGAAACCCCAGCACCGGGCTGGGCAAGGTACTCCTAGGCTGGGCAAGAAACATGGACAAGACGAGAACGCAAAGTCATGGCTTGGACAGGACAAGGTTCTTGGATCGTGGCTAGGATTGGACGAGATCCCGAAGCCTTGACTTGGTTGAGGGAGAGACAGGAACATGGAACACAGAGCCGGGACCCCTCCTTGGGTACAGGACATAGGGCCGGGACTCATTACACAGAATGCAGAATACGATGAGACGGTTCTCAACACTAGGTAGCGGCAAATGGCTGGACCTACCTAGTGAAGGCATGGACACAGACGGTTTCCAACACTAGGTAGCGGCAAATGGCCAGACCTACCAGCAAAGGCGAGGGAACAAAGACAGATCTCAACACCAGGTAGCAGCAAACGGCCAGACCTACCTAGCGAAGGCGTGGACACAGAGACAGCTCAAAACAATGATAGGCATTTCCTTATCTTGCTCCAGCAAATGAACTTGACAGCAGTGCAGGTGAGGGTTACAGGCGAGGTGAGGCGAGGCTCCGGGAGGAAGGTGAAGGGAAGGGGTACAGAGAGGGGATACGGACAGGACAATCCAGTAGACAGAGGCTGAATCCCGAAGCTATTTATGAAACCAGCCCAAACGAGAATCAGCTGCCTCAACAGAAACTGGGGGAAATCGGAAAACCTGGAATAAGGAACATGGACCGGACCGTGAACCAGAATGCGGATTTCACAGACCGGACCATGACACAGACACCCAGCATCCCAGACATTCCAATAATCACAGACCCACCCACCCCAGACATTCTGATAATCACAGACCCCCCACCCCAGATTTTCTGATAATTACAGACCTTCCCCACCCCAGAAAATCTGATAATCAAAGACATGCCCCACCCTAGATATTCTAATAATCACAGACCCCCCCACCCCAGACAGTCTGATAATCACAGACCCCCCCCACCCCAGACATTCTGATAATCACTGTCACCCCCACCCCAGACATTCTCATAATCACAGACCCCCAGACCCCAGACATTCTCATAAACACATACCCCCCCTCCCTGGACATTCTCAGAATTACAAGACCCCCATGTTGGACATTCTGAGAATTACAACCCCTCCCGACCCCGGACGTTCTCGCTATTCCCCCTCCCATCGGGAGGAAGATAGGAAAGTCCAAATGCGCGTCCCACCAGTCTCGAGGACGGCGTCCAGCCTGTGGTGATCAGACTCATGAATGGATCTCTCGTACAATAAGATAGACTCTTGGCCTCAGGATCCACCTCGTTGTGATCTTCCCTTCTATCGTTTACCCGCACCACACTCTCTCGTCGCTGTTACTCTTCATTCTGCATTGTCCCTGCTTCACCTGGTCCCGCCTCGATGCACAATGTACAACTCTCTGACCTGTGTGAACAGTGTTTCTGACAGGCTTTTCCCTGCCCCTCAGTCTACGTGACCACAATAACCAATACCCACAATGTCAGACCCTTCAGCCCGTCGTGCCGTGCTAGCCACCCACATTACTCTCATTTCCCAGCACGCCGTAGCCCCTCTACCATGGTGATTCAAGCGTTGTTCTCCGCCCCCCCCACCCCCAGGCTGGCTGCATCGCCGTCTGGTGCGGGCAGTTCGAAGGCGCAGGAACGCACGAAGCTGCAGGGAGTGTTGGACTCCCGGAGGCCTGATGCCCCACGCCACCAGGTTCAGGAACAGCGACTTCCCTTCAACCGTTCGGTCAGAACACAGGACATAGAACGTCACGGTGCATTACAGGCCCTTCGGCCCATCATGTTGTGACGAACCTCCATCTGTGCCCCTCATTTTATATCTCCGTCAAGTCACCTCTCGCCCTCCTTCCCGCCAAACAGGAATGTCCCAGCTCACTCAACCTCTCCCCTTAAGACATGCTCTCTAATCCAGGTGAGTCTCCTCCGCACCCTCTCTAAAGCTTCCACACCCTTCCCAGAATGAATCGACCAGAACTGAACACAACAATTCATTGAAAGTGGCGTCACAGGTAGATAGGGTCGTAAAGAAGGCTTTTGGCACATTGCCCTCCATAAATCAAAGTATCGAGTACAGGAGATGGGATGTTACGTTGAGGTTGTATCAGACGTTGGTGAGGCCTAATTTGGAGTACTGTGTGCAGTTTTGGTCACCTACCTACAGGAAAGATGTAAATAAGGTTGAAAGAGTACAGAGAAAATTTACAAGGATGTTGCTGGGTCTAGAGGACCTGAGTTATATGGAAAGATTGAATAGGTTAGGGGTTTATTCCTTGGAACGTAGAAGATTGAGAGGAGATTTGATAGAGGTGTACAAAATTATGAGGGGTATAGATAGGGTAAATGCAAGCAGGCTTTTTTCCACTGAGGTTGGGTGGGACTACAAGCAGAGGTCATGGGTCAAGGGTGAAAGGGGAGAAGTTTAAGGGGAACATGAGGGGAAACTTCTTCACTCAGAGGGGTGGTGAGAATGTGGAACGAGCTGCCACACAAGCTCGATTTCAATGCTTAAGAGAAGTTTGGATAGGTATATGGATGGTAGGGGTCTGGAGGGCGATGGTCCCGGTGCAGGCCGATGGGAGCGGGCAGTTTAAGTGGTTTCAGCACGGACTAGACGGGCCGAAGGGCCTGTCTCTGTGTTGTACTCCTCTACGACTCTGACCCCACGTGCGGTCTACCCACCGGTTTGTAGAGCTGCAGCATCTCTGGACTGCCAAAGGAGCCCGAGGACCCGGGGAGAACCCACGCACTCCTCGGCGAGGGCGCACAGAGACCAGACTTAACCCGTCTCCCCTGTGAACGCGGCGTCTCCGATGCTACGTGCCCGCCGCGCTGCTGCAGGCCGGCGAACTTTGCACCTGTGGGCTCGTTGCATCCGACAGGTGAACTTGACTTCGACCCTGAGATGTCCTGGGGGAGTTCCCGCCTCCACCCGCCACCCCTCCACCCCTCGGCCGAGGTAGAGATAAGCTGAAACTCTCAGACTCGCCTCCGAGGAGTGAAAGCATCTCCGCCTGGTTCGGCAACACCAATGCCCCCGAACGGAAAATCCCACACGGATTCAGCCCGGTACTTCAGCGCCCCGGTCCGAGAGTCAGGCGCGTCCCGAGGCTTGGAGGATTTAAGCACAAGGCTGGAGGTCTGCCTATTTGATGTACGATTTCAGATTCTCTCTGAATCTTTTTTCGGGGCTGCCCTGATTGTGACTGCCATACTGAAGCTCACCGTAGAGCAGCTGCCTGGGGATTCTTGTTTCACCCATACAGATTACGTGGCCAGTCCAGCGTAGCTGGGCCTGGAGGATCCTTGCCTCAGTGCTTGTGCTGTTGGCTCTGTCAAGGACTTCCTGGTTGGTGATTCGGTCCTGCCATCGAATCCTCATGATCGACCGCAGAGAGCGCATGTGAAACTGCTCCAGCTGTTTGATGTGCCTGTGGTACAGGGTCCAGGTTTCACAGCCGTACAGGAGAGAGGTGACGACCACAGCCTTGTACACCTTGAGCCTGTTTGAAAGCTGAATGTCCTTGTGCTCCAGAACTTTGACATGGAGTTTCCCCGAGTGCCTGGCTGGCTTTCTGGATCCTTGCTATGATCTCTTTGTCAAGGGATCCGTCACTGGAGATGGTGCTCCCTAGATACTTGAAGCTCTCCACATTCTTCGGGACAGTGCCGTCGATGGTGATGCATGGCTGAGGAGGGTGACTGTCTGGTGCAGGTTGTAGGAGAACCTCTGTCTTACCGAGGCTGATTGTCAGACCGAACAGCTTTTAGGCCGTGGAGAACTTGTGGACAATCGTCTGCAGGTGGTTCTCCTGGTGGGCCACGAGGGCACAGACATCAGCAAACAGGGCTTCCGTGATGAGCTTCCTCATCATTTTGGTCTTTGCAGCAAGGTGTCTCAGGTCAAACGTCGATCCGTCTAGGCGATATCTTCTGTAGATACCCAGGTCTAGGTCCTTAACAGTGTGCTTCAGCACGTGGGTGAAGAAGAGATTGAAGAGCAGTGGTGATAGAACGCACCCTTGCTTCACGCCATTTGAGATGTTGAAAGTCTCAGATGGGGAACCATCTGAAACACTTCTCCTGTCATGCCATCATGGAGCAGGCAGATGAGTGCAGTGAAGCCAAGCTTTCTAAGGATGATCCACAGTGCGTTTCTGTTGACCGTGTCAAACGCCTTCGTCAGATCAATGAAGACAGAGTCTAATGTCATGCTCTGTTCCAGGCTCTTCTCCTGTATCTGTCTCACTGCGAAGATCATGTCGACAGCGCTGCGTTCGGGACGAAAGCCCCATTGCGACTCGGGAAGGTTCTCTTCTGACACTGTTGGAATCAGTCTATTGAGGATGATGTGGGCGAGGATTTTTCTGGCAATGGAAACATTTTTTCAGTCTTGGTCTGTCCTTTGTTTTGTGATATCACACCGGAGGAAATAATGTATCATTTCTTAATGCATGCATTACTAAATGACAATAAAAGAGGACTACGTGTCTTCATAATCTAAGTAGTGAGATGCCTCTGTAGTTCCCACAGTCGGTCCTTGAACCTTTATTTTTGTAGAGGGCGATTATCGCTGCATCTCTGAGGTCAGGGGGCATCTCTTCTTCTTCCCAGGCTGCTGTGGAAAGCCTCAAGTGATTCCTTGCTGAGTGCCTTGTACAGTTCAGCAGGTATTCCATCCTTGCCATTGCTCATCTGCATGATAGCCTTCTTGACTTCATCTATCGAGGGAGGATCATCTAGTTCCTCGTGAATAGGCTGTTGGGGGATTTGGTCCAGAGCAGACTGGTCGACCGACGAAGGGCAGTTCAGGAGCTGGCTGAAATGCTCTTTCCATCTGTGTCGGATGCTCTCCTTGTCCTTTAGCAGTGTGGTTCCATCAGCAGACAACAGTGGAGATGAGCCAGATCTTGAGGTGCTGAAGATCATCTTGATGGAGCTGAAGAGCAGCTTCGAGTTGTCGATGTCGGCGAAGCATTGCACCTCTACTGCTTTCCTATCCCACCACAGGTCGCGCATCTTGCGAATTCCCCGTTGGGCATGGGCCTGAAGGGACTTGAACCGCTCTTTTTTGGGAATGGAGCTTGGGTCGTTTTGCCACTCCATGAATGCTTTGTTCTTCCTGGCCAGGAGATCTTTGATGACACTGTCGTTCTTGTCGAACCAATCTTGGTGGTTCCAGTCCTTGGGGCCGAGGACTGATTTCGTTGTCTCCGTTACCATCTCTCTAAACTGATCCCACTTCTGGGTTGGCCCACCAATAGACAATAGACAATAGGTGCAGGAGTAGGCCATTCGGCCCTTCGAGCCAGCACCACCATTCACTGTGATCATCCACAATCAGTATCCCGTTCCTGTCTTCTCCCCATATCCCTCGACTCCGCTATCATTAAAAGCTCTATCTAACTCTTTCTTGAAAGCATCCAGAGAATTGGCCTCCATTGCCTTCTGAGGCAGAGCATTCCACAGAACCACAACCCTCTGTGTGAAAAAGTTTTTCCTCAACTCCGTTCTAGATGGTCTACCCCTTATTCTTAAACTGTGGCCTCTGGTTCTGGACTCCCCCAACATCGGGAACATGTTTCCTGCCTCTAGCATGTCCAATCCCTTAATAATCTTATATGTTTCAATCAGATCCCCTCTCTTCCTTCTAAATTCCAGTGTATACAAGCTCAGTGGCTCCAATCTTTCAACATATGACAGTCCCGCCATCCCGGGAATTAACCTCGTGAACCTACACTGCACTCCCTCAATAGCAAGAATGTCCTTCCTCCAATTTGGAGACCAAAACTGCACACAATACTCCTGGTGTGGTCTCACCAGGGCCCTGTACAACTGCAGAGGGACCTCTTTGCTCCTATACTCAACTCCCCTTGTTATGAAGGCCAACATGCCATTAGCTTTCTTCACTGCCTGCTGTACCTGTATGCTTATTTTCAGTGACTGATGAACAAGGACACCTAGATCTCGTTGTACTTCCCCTTTTCTTAACTTGACACCATTCAAATAGTAATCTGCCTTCCTGTTCTTACCACCAAAGTGGATAAATTCACGTTTATCCACATTAAACTGCATCTGCCATGCATCTGCCCACTCACCCAGCCTGTCCAAGTCATCCTGCATTATCTCAACATCCTCCTCACATTTCACACTGCCACCCAGTTGGTGGTGTGTTGGCAGACAGCTTCTCATTAAGGGTGGTCTGGAACTTGTGAAGATACAGCGGCTCTTGGAGTCTGGCGGTGTTAAAAGCTGTTCTGATGAACTTAGGGCACTTGGGATGGTGGGGAGCAATTCGTAGCTTCAATGTGGTGCGGACAAGCCTGTGGTCCGTCCAGCACTCCGCTCCTCGCGTGGCTCTGGTGATGAGAACATCCCGGATGTCTCGGCGACGTACTATAATGTAGTCGATCATGCGCCAATGTTTGGATCTTGGGTGCATCCAGGTTGTCTTGTACTTGTTCTCCAGCCTGAACACTGTGTTTGTGATGAGGAAGTCACATTCTGCACATTTGCTAAGGAGCAAGAGGCCGTTGCTGTTCATATTGCCAATACCATGTTTGCCTAAAACCCCTTCCCAGCGACGGTGATCGCAGCCTGCTCGGGCATTGAAGTCACCGAGCAGGATTAGTTTGTCGTTGGCAGGGACTGAGCACTGAACAGAGCTAAGGTTGGCGTAGAACTGTTCAACGGTCTCGTATTTGCTGGTCACGGTTGGGGGCAAAACGCTATTGACTGTTGTGTGACGTTTGTGGCTGAGGGGCAGTTATATTATAAATTATAGTAATTTGTTATAAATAGTATGTGCAACAGACAGTCAATATAACATCAGTGTGAGTTCATCAGTCTGATGTCCTGGTGGAAGAAGCTGTCCCGGAGCCTGTTGGTCCTGGCTTTTATGCTGCGGTACCGTTTCCCGGATGGTAGCAGCTGGAACAGTTTGTGGTTGGGGTGACTCGGGTCCCCAATGATCCTTCGGGCCCTTTTTACACACCTGTCTCTGTAAATGTCCTGAATCATGGGAAGTTCACATCTACAGATGGGCTGGGCTGTCCGCACCACTCTCTGCAAAGTCCTGCGATTGAGGGGGGTACAGTTCCCATACCAGGCAGTGATGCAGCCGGTCAGGATGCTCTCAATTGTGCCCCTGTAGAAAGTTCTTAGGATTTGGGGGGGCCCATACCAAACTTCCTCAACCATCTGAGGTGAAAGAGGCTCTGTTGTGCTTTTTTCACCACACAGTTGGTGTGTACAGACCACGTGAGGTCCTCGGTGATGTGGATGCTGAGGAACTTAAAGCTGTTCCCCCTCTCAACCCCAGATCCAGGGCTATTTTTTTCTTTTATTGTTTGCACGATTAATTTTTTCTCCCTGCACATTGACAGTCTACTTTTTAAAAAATGCGTTCTTTCAGGTTGTTTGTTTCGTGGCTGTCCGTAAGCAGACAAATCTCAAGCTGTATAAAGTATACAGTATGGAAGTTGTCCTGTCCAAGACCGGAAGAAGCTGCAGAAGATCGTGAACACGGCGCAGCGCATCACACAAACCAATCTCCCGTCCTTGGACTCACTTTACACCGCACGCTGTCGGAGCAGTGCTGCCAGGATAATCAAGGACACGACCCACCCAGCCAACACAATTTTCGTCCCTCTTCCCTCCAGGAGAAGGCTCAGGAGCTTGAAGACTCGTATGGCCAGATTTGGCGACAGCTTCTTTCCAGCTGTGATAAGACTGCTGAACGGATCCCAACCTGGATCTGGGCCGTACCCTCCAAATATCCAGACCTGCCCCTCGGTTTTTTTGCACTACCTTACTTCCAATTTTTCTATTTATGATTTATAATTTAAATTTTTAATATTTACTCATTTTAACTATGTTTAATATTTATAATATTTAATATTTGTAATCCAGGGAGTGGGAAGCACAGAATCAAATATCGCTGTTATGATTGTACGTTCTAGTACCAATTGGTTGGCGACAATAAGGTATAAAGTATAAATACTTCAAGAATAAATAAACTTTGAACACTGTGACCACTTTTCACAACAATGAACTTTTTTTTGCTCTAATCATGTTTGTTCTTGTATAACCTTTTAAATTCACATTTTATTTATCTTTTTCTTGTGAATGTTGTATCAGAATCACATGAAAATTCTTGTTTTGCGGCAGCAGTAGCGTGCCAACACAAAATGTCTGTAGAATACAAGACAGGTAAACTACAAAAATATAAGGAACAGTGAAAAAAAACAAGAGAAAATCTGCAGATGCTGGAAATCCTGCTGGGGGAACTCAACAGGCCAGGCAGCATCTGTGGGAAGGGGCCAACAGTCGACGTTTTGGGCCGAGGCCCTTCATCCGGACTGGGGAGAAGAACATTCTCCTTCAGCATTCCCCATTCCTGTTTCCCACTCTCATCTATCTCCTTACCTGCCCATCACCTCCCTCTGGTGCTCCTCCTCCCTTCCCTTTCATCCCTGGTCTTCTGTCCTCTCCTGTCAGATCCTCCCTTCTCCAGCCCTGTATCTCTTTCACCAATCAACCTCCCAGAGTTTTACTTCATCCTTCCCCCTCCCACTTTCACCTATCACCTACCACCTTGTACATCTCAATCCCTCTCCCCTCCCGCTTTCACCTATCACCTACCACCTTGTACATCTCTCCCCTTCCCGCTTTCACCTATCACCTACCACCTTGTACATCTCAATCCCTCCACCCCTCCCGCTTTCACCTATCACCTACCACCTTGTACATCTGTCTCCCTCTCCCCCTCCCGCTTTCACCTATCACCTACCACCTTGTACATCTCAATCCCTCCACCCCTCCCGCTTTCACCTATCACCTACCACCTTGTACATCTGTCTCCCTCTCCCCCTCCCGCTTTCACCTATCACCTACCACCTTGTACATCTCAATCCCTCCACTCCTCCCGCTTTCACCTATCACCTACCACCTTGTACATCTGTCTCCCTCTCCCCCTCCCGCTTTCACCTATCACCTACCACCTTGTACATCTCAATCCCTCTCCCCTCCCACTTTCACCTATCACCTACCACCTTGTACATCTGTCTCCCTCTCCCCCTCCCGCTTTCACCTATCACCTACCACCTTGTACATCTCAATCCCTCTCCCCTCCCACTTTCACCTATCACCTACCACCTTGTACATCTCAATCCCTCTCCCCTCCCACTTTCACCTATCACCTACCACCTTGTACATCTCAATCCCTCTCCCCTCCCACTTTCACCTATCACCTACCACCTTGTACATCTCAATCCCTCTCCCCTCCCACTTTCACCTATCACCTACCACCTTGTACATCTCAATCCCTCTCCCCTCCCACTTTCACCTATCACCTACCACCTTGTACATCTCAATTCCTCTCCCCTCCCACTTTCACCTATCACCTACCACCTTGTACATCTCAATCCCTCTCCCCTCCCACTTTCACCTATCACCTACCACCTTGTACATCTCAATCCCTCTCCCCTCCCACTTTCACCTATCACCTACCACCTTGTACATCTGTCTCCCTCTCCCCCTCCCGCTTTCACCGATCACCTACCACCTTGTACATCTGTCTCCCTCTCCCCCTCCCGCTTTCACCTATCACCTACCACCTTGTACATCTCAATCCCTCTCCCCTCCCACTTTCACCTATCACCTATCACCTTGTACATCTCAATCCCTCTCCCCTCCCACTTTCACCTATCACCTACCACCTTGTACATCTCAATCCCTCTCCCCCTCCCGCTTTCACCTATCACCTACCACCTTGTACATCTGTCTCCCTCTCCCCTCCCGCTTTCACCTATCACCTACCACCTTGTACATCTGTCTCCCTCTCCCCCTCCCGCTTTCACCGATCACCTACCACCTTGTACATCTGTCTCCCTCTCCCCCTCCCGCTTTCACCGATCACCTACCACCTTGTACATCTGTCTCCCTCTCCCCCTCCCGCTTTCACCTATCACCTACCACCTTGTACATCTCAATCCCTCTCCCCTCCCACTTTCACCTATCACCTACCACCTTGTACATCTCAATCCCTCTCCCCTCCCACTTTCACCTATCACCTATCACCTTGTACATCTCAATCCCTCTCCCCTCCCACTTTCACCTATCACCTACCACCTTGTACATCTGTCTCCCTCTCCCCTCCCGCTTTCACCTATCACCTACCACCTTGTACATCTCAATCCCTCTCCCCCTCCCGCTTTCACCTATCACCTACCACCTTGTACGTCTCAATCCCTCTCCCCTCCCACTTTCACCTATCACCTACCACCTTGTACATCTTCCTCCTCTCCCCCAACCTTCTTCCTCAATCCCGATGAAGGGTCTCGGCTCGGAATGTCGACCGTTCACTCTTTTCCTGGCCTGCTGGGTTCCTCTGGCATTTTGTGCGTTTTGTAAGGTAGTTTTCGGGGTGTGGGGAGGGGGTTCTCTCTCCAGTCAGATGGTGGGGGCGGGGGGTGAAGCTGCCCTCGAGACGGTGGCAGTGGGTCTTCAAGCTCCTGTGCGATGACAGGATTCGGAAACGGGCACGCCCCGAATGGCGAGGCTGCTCGGTGATCAGTGCTGCCTCCTTGAGGCACTGCCTTTTCGAGGTGCCCTCGATGCTGGGGAGGGTTGAGGAGCTGGGTGAGTCCACGAGCCTCTGCCACCTCTTGCCATCGGGTGCGTTGGACCCTCCGTGCCAGGTCGTGACGCAGGTACTCCAGCAGCGTTTGAGAGGCGGGTACACCGATAGGAAAGGTTTAGAGGGCCAACATGGGGCAAGTAAGACCATTCGGTCCACTCAATCATGGCTGGTTTATTCTCCCCTACTTTGCTTTCTCCCCTATCAACCTCCGCTTTAAATACACCCGATGACTCGGCCCCCACGTACTCTGGAGACTCACCACCCTCTGGTCTGGGTGCTACTGGTACCATGTAACCCAGTGCTACCTGTCGCATGGTCGGGTGGTCGGCGACTAAACCGGCTCCCCCACCAGGCTCGCCCGGTCAGCAGGGTGGCTGGACACCCTGCAGGACGACAAACAAGACATGGACCCTCTCGTAGGGTCGACGGCCATCTAGCAAACACGTGCCGTGAAACGCGGAAAGGGCATCCCTTACATCGAAGGCTGGTCTGACCGTTCACTGCAACAGAACCTCCCCCCAGCCGTTTTGGACCCCCACCGTGCCGCTGGATCCGGGAGGGGATGTCGAGAGGGTGGGTCTGGACCTGTGCAACCCCCTACTCACCTAAAATCCACTCACGCACACGCTGTTCCTTTCTGAGGGGTGGGGTATCCTCAAACCCCACTAACTGACTGAAAGGAACCATCATCAACCTATGGGATGGAGAGAGAGAGAGAGAGAGAGAGAGAGAGAGAGAGAGAGACAGACAGACAGACAGACAGACAGACAGACAGACAGACAGACAGACAGACACTGACTAAAGAATTTCCTCCTCATCTCTGTTCTAAAGGGACATCCTTCTATTCTGACACCTCCCCTCCGCCACAGGAAACATCCTCTCCACATCCCCTCAATCCAGGCCTCCAAAAGGTTTCAATGAGATCAGGGGTCAAGAGGAGGGGGAAATTGGGGAGAAGATACGGGACGGGGTATTAAATAAGGGAGGGAAGAAGAGGAGTGGAGTGGAGTGGAATGGGACTAAATCCATTCCACTGGAATTCTGGTCCACCTCTTCGCTACAACCGCCTGCCGAAGGGAGCGGTGAGGCAGCTTGGTGGGAAAGGACGAGATGGGCCGAAGGGCCTGTTTGCAGACTGTAGGACTCTACTAGGGTGGGGGAGGGGAGGAGTACCAAGCACCCCACCGAGGGTTAAAGTCACTGAGATGGAGAGGCCCTTCAGCCCGCTGTTCGCGCTGGGTCATACTATCCCGCTCGAATTCCCCTTGTCGGCATGTTTAATAGAAGCGGTTCTACTTCAGGCAGCAGTAACGCTATTATAACCAAGAGCAGCCAGTTTCCCTTTGAGGTCACCCTCTGCTGCTTGTGGTATAAAACTCCCCTGCTCGTGGAATTCACCCTCTCCGCCCTGCCAGTGCGTGACTTGTGGACGCCTCTGGTAAGCCCCGAACTTCACTGCCGTGTTCCACCCCCTCCAGCGGCCAGATGGGTTTCTGAGGCACGAGCTGGTAGTCACGGGCAATCCGGATCGGATTTGACGAGTTTCACGTTTACTTACTGAGAGACAGAGTGCGGAATAGGCCTTTCAATCCCTCCCGTGACCCCCTCCCACCGATTTAACCCCTAGCCTAATCACGGGACAATTTACAACGACCAGTTAACCTCCCTGCCGGTACGCCTTTGCACTGTGGGAGGAAACCCACGCGGTGGCGGGCAGAATGTGCAGGCAGCGGCGGGAATCGAACCCGGGTCTCCTGCACCGTGAGGCGTAGCGCGAGCAACTACGCGACCATGCCACCCTACAGCATCCCCCCCCCGCCTCCAACCCCGCAATTGCCCCGGGGGTCTTGGAGATGCAGAATCACAGGGAGGAGGCACTTTATCAGTGTGGTAGGATTGGTCAGAACTGGTGTATGATGGGATACTTGACCATTCTGGGACAGCTGGGCTTAAGGCTGCTGATGCCTGTCGAGAGTAACCTTGGATGATAAACGCAGTCCCAGGAACTCCAATTAATAAGATACTAGGGCCCCTGCAACCAGGAAGGAGGATGCGTCTGGGGGTAAATCTTGAGCCCCGATAACAGGGAACAAAGAGGACTGTTCAACCCGTGCTGAGAGAATAATTGACATCTTTTAAAACGATTGATCTTGTACTGACCGTGGGATGCCAAACAAAGTTATGTGAAGTTGCTTATCTTGATGTATAAATATGAGCTCGATATAACCTAAAAATCAAGGCTCTGCTGGCAGTGCAGACTGCTGCTGACTCTCTATGATATCATGTTAATAAACTCTTAAAACGAAGCTCGAAGTCATGCTGGTGTTCCTAGTTAGTGTTTCCATGACAATGAGGTACACCTGCTCGTTAATGCAAATATCTAATCGGCCAATCACATGGCTGCAACTCAGTGCACAAAAGCATGCAGACATGGTCACGAGGCTCAGTTGTCGTTCCTATCAAACATCAGAATGGGGGAAGAAATGTGATCTGAGTGACTTTAACTGTGGAATAATTGTTGGTGCCAGATGGGGTGGTTTGAGTATCTCAGAAACTGCTGATCTCCTGGGAGTTTCACGCGCAGCGGTCTCTAGAGTTAACAGAGAATGGTGCGAGAAACAAAAAGAGTCCAGTAAGGAACAGGTCTGTGAGCGAAAATGCCTCGTTAATGAGAGAGGTCAGAGGAGAATGGCCAGACATCAAATAACCACACATTACAACGGCGGTGTGCAGAAGAGCATCTCTGAACGCACAACACGTCAAACCATGAACTGGCTGGGCTACAGCAGCAGAAGACCTCGGACACACTCTCAGTGGCCAGAGGTACTTAATAAAGTAGGCACTGAGTGTAGGTAACAGAGAAAATTAGTCAGGTGGCTGGAATTGCATTGAGGTCCTTTGCTGTCGTAGATGTACATACCCAGGGTATTTACAATCAGTGGCACTTTATTACATACCTCCCGGACCTAATAAGGCAAACCCTGAACGTATGTCCGTGGGCTTCTGCTGCTGTAGGCTGTCCACTTCAAGGTTTGACATGTTGTGAGATGCTCTTCCGAATACCACTGTTGTAACATGTGGTTATTTGAGTTTCTGTCGCCTTCCCGTCAGCTTGAACCAGTCTGGCCGTTCTCCTCTGACCTCTCTCATTCACAAGGCATTTTTGCCCACAGAACTGCCCCTCACTGGATGTTTTTTTTTGTTTCTCGCACCGTTCTCAGTAAATTCTAGAGACTTTTGTGCGTGAAAATCCCAGGAGATCAGCAGTTTCTGAGATCCTCAAACCACCCCATCTGGCACCGACAATCAAAGTCACTCGGATCACATTCCTTCCCCCATTCTGATGTTTGGTCTGAGCAACAACTGAACCTCTTGACCGTGTCGGCGTGCTTTTACGCATTGAGTTGCTGCTACGTGATTGGCCGATTAGATATTTGCGTTAACGAACAGGTGTACCTAATAAATCGGCCACTGAGGGTACATCCTGGATATGTGCACACAAAGCCAAGGTGTTTATACTCTGGGCACGGCTACCGTAAACTTGAACTTGAAAGGGGGAAAAGCCCCAGGGAGGGGTAGAAAACTTAATGCTCGTGCCACTGAGTGGGACATGAGGTTTTGTTCCCCATCTGCTTCTGCATACACCTCTCCTCTCATGTTCCGGTTCCACCAGCCAGATTCGATGGGCGGAACAGCCTCCAGCTCGGCAAACGCGTGCAGCTCGGATGGTTTGGGAGGAACCATGGTGGGTGTCGTAGATCTCGCCAAACGCAACTCCTGCCTGCTTCCAAATGTCTAAATCCCGGAACGGAGTGCCCGAATCCGGGGAAGGGGAGCAGGCGGGAGGCCGTTCAGACAGGCGTGCTCCGTTCCGCCGGGACTCCAGCCCGCTTTGTCTCTACTGCCCGGTATCTGATCCCAAGGAAAAGCTCCCTCCCCCCTCCCACGGAGGTGTCCACACCAGGACGAGTGGACGTCTGACTGGCTCGAACCGGTCAGAGACCCATGTAAGGGTTCAGAACAGTAAAGGGCCAATGAACAACCTGCCGGAAGCGCTCAGGAGGTCGAGTGGCGCCTGCGGGGCAGAGAGAGGAGTTATCTCCCTTGCTGCATCGTGGATTGGTGTGGGATCTCCAGTACAGAGGAACGCAAGTGGCTACAGGGAGTGGTGGGGCAAGTCAGGTCCATCGCGGGCACAGCTCTCCTTGCCTTTGAGGGCCAAGGTTCTGAAAGCCTGTGCCAACCTACGGGTGTTTTCAAGACATTTTCAACCTCTCACTGCTACAGTCGGAAGTTCCCTCTTACTTCAAAAGGGCAACAATTATACTGCTGCCCAGGGAGAACAGGGTGGGCTGCGTTAATGACTATCGTCCAGTACAGTGATGAAATGCTTTGAGAGGTTGGTCATGACTGGACTGAACTCCTGCCTCAGCAAGGACCTGGACCCATTGCAATTTGCCTATCGTCACAACAGGTCAACGGCAGACGTAATCTCAATGGCTCTTAACTCTGGTTGGGCCACACTTGGAGTACTGTGTCCAGTTCTGGTCGCCTCACTATAGGAAGGATGTGGAAGCATTGGAAAGGGTACAGAGGAGATTTACCAGGATGCTGCCTGGTTTAGAGAGTATGCATTATGATCAGAGATTAAGGGAGCTAGGGCTTTACTCTTTGGAGAGAAGGAGGATGAGAGTAGACATGTTAGAGGTGTACAAGATAATAAGAAGAATAGATAGAGTGGATAGCCAGCGCCTCTTCCCGAGGGCACCACTGCTCAGTACAAAGGGACATGGCTTTAAGGTAAGGGGTGGGAAGTTCGAGGGGGATATTAGAGGAAGGTTTTTTACTCAGAGAGTGGTTGGTGCGTGGAATGCACTGCCTGAGTCAGTGGTGGAGGCAGATACACTAGTGAAGTTTAAGAGACTACTAGACAGGTATATGGAGGAATTTAAGGTGGGGGGTTATATGGGAGGCAGGGTTTGAGGGTCAGCACAACATTGTGGGCTGAAGGGCCTGTAATGTGCTGTACTATTCTATGTTCTATCTTCACACGGCTTTAGACCACCTGGACAACACAATCACCTACGTCAGGATGGTGGTCATCGACTATAGCTCAGCATTTAATACTATCATTCCCACAATTCTGATTGAGAAGTTGCAGAACCTGGACTTCTGTACCTCCCTCTGCAATTGGATCCTGGACTTCCTAACCAGAAGACCACGATCTGTGTGGATTGGTGATAACATCTCCTCCTTGCTGACGATCAACATGTGTGCTTAGCCCACTGCTCTACTCCCTCTATACCCACGACTGTGTGGCTAGGCCCAGCTCAAATGCCTTTTAGAAATTTGTTGACGATGTAACCACTGTTGGCAGAATCTCAGGTGGTGACGAGAGGGCGTACAGGAGCGAGATGCACCAGCTCATTGAGTGGTGTCACAGCAACAACCTTGTACTCATTGTCAGTCAGACCAAAGAGCTGATTGTGGACCCAGAAAGGGTAAGACGAGGGAACATGAACCAATCCTCATAGAGGGATCAGAAGTGGAGAGAGTGAGCAGTTTCAAGTTCCTGGGTGTCAGCCTCCCCGAGGATCTAACTTGGGCCCAACATATCGATGCAACTATAAAGAAGGCAAGACAGCAGCTATATTTCATTAGGAGTTTGAGGAGATTTGGTTTGTTACCCAAAACACTTGAAAACTTCTACAAATCTACTGTGGAAGCATTCTAACTGGCTGCATCACTGTCTGGTGTTGTGGGGGGAGGCGGCGGGCTACCGCACTGGATCGAAGTAAACTGCAGAGAGTTGTAAACTCAGTCAGCTCCCTCATGGGCACCAGCCTCCGTAGTATCCAGGACATCTTCAAGGAGCGGTGCCTCAGAAAGACGGAGTCCATCATTAAGGACCCCCATCACCCGGGACATGCCCTCTTCTCATTGCTACCATCAGGGAGGAGGTACAGGAGCCTGAAGGCACACACTCAGTGATTCAGGAACAGCTTCTTCCCCTCTGCCGTCCGATTTTTGAATGGACACTGAACCCATGAACACTACCTCACTATTTTTTATTTGTTTTTTTGGCACTACCTATTTATTGCTTCCATCGGACAGGAGAGGGTCAACAACGTTAAATTCCTGCGTGTTACTACTTGCGAGGACCTGTCACCCAGCGTGTAGATGTAACTGCGAAGAAAGCACAGCAGTGTCTCTAATTCTTTAGGGCTCTGTGAAGATCCAGCATGACATCTATAACTTCTATAGGTGTGTGGTGGAGAGTGTATTGACTGGCCTGGTATGGAAACACCAATGCGCTTGAACAGAAAATCCTACAGAAGGTAGTGGATTCAGCCCAGTCCATCACGGGTAAAACCCTCCCAACCATTGTGCACATCGACATGAAACGCTGTCGCAGGAAAGCAGCATCCATCATCAGAGATCCCCCACCACCCAGGCCGTGCTCTCTTCTCGCTGCTGCCATCAAGTAGAAGGTACAGGAGCCTCAGGACTCACACCACCAGGTTCAGGAACAGTTACCACCCCTCAACCATCAGGCTCTTGAACAAAAGGGGATAACTACACTCACTTGCCCATCCATTGAGATGTTCCCCAACCAATGATCTCACTTTAAGGACTCTTTATCTCATGCTCTCGTTATTTATTGCTATTTATTTATATTTGCGTTTGCACAGTTTGTTGTCTATAGTTACTATTCCAAACAAGAGAAAATCTCCAATGCTGGAAATCCAGAGCAACACACACTCACACACAGTGCTGGAGGAACTCAGCAGGCCAGGCAGCATCTGTGGACATGAGCAAACAGTTGATGTATTGGGCCGAGATGATGAAACGTCCTGAAATGTCGAATGTTCACTCTTTTCCATAGATGCTGCCTGTGGCCTGCTGATTTCCCCCCAGGTTCTGGTGATAGCAATTGTCCTTTGAACTGCAGACCCACACCTCAAGGTTCAGCTACAGCCTCTCCCCCATGGCCATCAGGTTTGCAACCTGTAAGATCCTAACACTAGATCTAACAATATTTCCCTTGACTGGCACAAACGTTGTTATGTTTATCTTGTCATGCAAATTATGTATAATTTATGCTAATTTATGCACTGTACTATTCTGCGGGGGACTAGTTTTCACAAAATTTATACCCTGAGTGGGAATGCCTGTGAGGATGATAAACTAGAAATTGATTAGCAGAAAGTGGGAAAAGCCTGGGGGAGATCTTCTCCAAGGTTCGCCCCCTTGTCATGCTGGGGAGGCTTGTGAGCTCCTGAGATTCCGAGAGTGCTGCCGTCTAGGGCTTAGCTCCCGGTAGGGTCAGCCGCAGCGGTAAGGTCACGGGGGGAGGTTTCAGACAAAGACTGATCCGACCAAGACTTCAGAGGTGGAGATGTCAGAAGATGATGACGACAGCAGTGAAGGTGAAGGAGGGCTGCCCCCAGTCCATGTCACTGGACTCTTTAGGAGACCATTGTATTCGATCTGAGTTATTACATCACTTAAAACCAGATACCTCAGTGTCCAGCGTCTGGGGTGTGGATTACCCAGGTGGATCAAGAGATGTCGTTCCTGTTCTGCTTCTGTCAGACATCCTTCCCTTAATGGTTCCCATCACCACCCCCGATGTCGGTCCTGTTCCCATCACCGTCTCCGATGTCGGTCCGGTTCCCATCACCGTCCCCGATGTCGGTCCTGTTCCCATTACCGTCTCCGTTATCAGTCCGGTTCCCATCACCGTCTCCGATATCAGTCCGGTTCCCATCACCGTCTCCGATATCAGTCTGGCTCCCATTACCGCTTCAGATGTCAGTCCTGTTCCCATCACCACCCCCGATATCGGTCCTGTTCCCATCACCGTCCCCCGATATCGGTCCGGTTCCCATCACCATCCCCGATATCGGTCCTGTTCCCATCACCATCCCCGATGTCGGTCCTGTTTCCATTCACCGTCTTCGATATCAGTCCGGTTCCCATCACCGTCCCCGATGTCGGTCCAGTTCCCATCACCATCTCCGATGTCGGTCTGGTTCCCATCACCGTCTTCGATATCAGTCCTGTTCCCATCACCGTCTCCGATATCAGTCTAGCTCCCATTACCGCTTCAGATGTCAGTCCGGTTCCCATCACCGTCTCCGATATCGGTCCAGTTCCCATCGCTGTCTCTAATATCAGTCTGGCTCCCATTACCGTTTCAGATGTCAGTCCGGTTCCCATCACCGTCTCCAATATCGTTGCGGTTCCCATCGCCGTCTCCGATATCGGTCTGGCTCCTATCGCTGTCTCTGATATCAGTCTGGCTCCCATTACCATTTCCAATGTCAGTCTGGTTCCCATCATCATCTCCGATATCGGTCTGGTTTCCATTGCCGTCTCTGATATCAGTCTGGCTCCCATTACCGTTTCCAATGTCAGTCTGGTTCCCATCACCATCTCCAATATCGGTCTGGTTCCCATCGCTGTCTCTGATATTGGTCCGGTTCCCATCGCCATCTCTGATATCGGTCCGGTTCCCATTACCGTCTCTGATATCGGTCCAGTTCCCATCGCCATCTCTGATATCGGTCCGGTTCCCATCATCATCTCCGATATCGGTCCGGTTCCCTTTCACCATCTCCGATATCGGTCCAGTTCCCATCGCCGTCTCCGATATCAGTCCGGTTTCCATTCACCGTCTTCAATATCAGTCCGGTTCCCATCACCGTCCCCAATGTCGGTCCGGTTCCCATCACCATCTCCGATATCGGTCCGGTTCCCATCACCGTCTCCGATATCGGTCCGGTTCCCATTACCGTCTTCGATATCAGTCCGGTTCCCATCACCGTCCCTGATGTCGGTCCGGTTCCCATCACTGTCTTCGATATCAGTCCGGTTCCCATTACCGTCTCCGATATCAGTCTGGCTCCCATTACTGTTTCAGATGTCAATCCGGTTCCCATCACCATCTCCGATATCGGTCCAGTTCCCATCGCCGTCTCCGATATCAGTCCGGTTTCCATTCACCGCCTTCGATATCAGTCCGGTTCCCATCACCGTCCCCGATGTCGGTCCGGTTCCCATCACCATCTCCGATATCGGTCCAGTTCCCATCGCCGTCTCCGATATCAGTCCGGTTTCCATTCACCGTCTTCGATATCAGTCCGGTTCCCATCACCGTCTCCGATATCGGTCCGGTTCCCATTACCGTCTCCGATATCAGTCTGGCTCCCATTACCGTTTCAGATGTCAGTCCGGTTCCCATCACCGTCTCCAATATCGGTGCGGTTCCCATCGCCGTCTCCGATATCGGTCCGGCTCCTATCGCTGTCTCTGATATCAGTCTGGCTCCCATTACCCTTTCCAATGTCAGTCTGGTTCCCATCACCATCTCCAATATCGGTCCGGTTCCCATCGCTGTCTCTGATATTGGTCCGGTTCCCATCGCCATCTCTGATATCGGTCCGGTTCCCATCACCATTTCCGATATCGGTCCGGTTCCCATTACCGTCTCTGATATCGGTCCGGTTCCCATCGCCGTCTCTGATATCGGTCCGGTTCCCATCACCATCTCCGATATCGGTCCGGTTCCCATCACCATCTCCGATATCGGTCCAGTTCCCATCGCCGTCTCCGATATCAGTCCGGTTTCCATTCACCGTCTTCGATATCAGTCCGGTTCCCATCACCGTCCCCGATGTCGGTCCGGTTCCCATCACCATCTCCGATATCGGTCCAGTTCCCATCGCTGTCTCCGATATCAGTCCGGTTTCCATTCACCGTCTTCGATATCAGTCCGGTTCCCATCACCGTCTCCGATATCAGTCCGGTTCCCATTACCGTCTTCGATATCAGTCCGGTTCCCATCACCGTCCCCGATGTCGGTCCGGTTCCCATCACTGTCTTCGATATCAGTCCGGTTCCCATTACCGTCTCCGATATCAGTCTGGCTCCCGTTACTGTTTCAGATGTCAATCCAGTTCCCATCACCATCTCCGATATCGGTCCAGTTCCCATCGCCGTTTCCGATATCAGTCCGGTTTCCATTCACCGTCTTCGACATCAGTCCGGTTCTCATCACCGTCTCCGATATCGGTCCGGTTCCCATTACCGTCTTCGATATCAGTCCGGTTCCCATCACCGTCCCCAATGTCGGTCCGGTTCCCATCACTGTCTTCGATATCAGTCCGGTTCCCATTACTGTCTCCGATATCAGTCTGGCTCCCATTACTGTTTCAGATGTCAATCCGGTTCCCATCACCATCTCCGATATCGGTCCGGTTCCCATCACCGTCACCAATATCGGTCCAGTTCCCATCACCGTCTCCGATATCAGTCCAGTTCCCATCGCCGTCTCCGATATCGGTCCGGCTCCCATCGCCGTCTCTGATATCAGTCTGGCTCCCATTACCATTTTCAATGTCAGTCTGGTTCCCATCACCATCTCCGATATCGGTCCGGTTCCCATCGCCGTCTCTGATATCGGTCCGGTTCCCATCACCGTCACCGATATCGGTCTAGTTCCCATTACTGTCTCCGATATCAGTCCGGTTCCATTCACCGTCTCCGTTATCAGTCCAGTTCCCATCACTGTCTCTGATATCAGTCTGGTACCCATCACTGTCTCTGTTATCAGTCCGGTTCCCATCACCGTTCCTGATAACAGTCTGGTTCCCAGTACCATCTCCGATATCAGTCCGGTTCACATCACCGTCTCCGATATCAGTCTGGTTCCCATTACCGTCTCCGATATCAGTCCATTTCCCATCACCGTCCCCGATAACAGTCTGGTTCCCATTACCATCTCTGATATCAGTCCAGTTCCCATCACCGTCTCTGTTATCAGTCCGGTTCCCATAACCATCTCTGTTATCAGTCTGGTTCCCATTACCGTCTCCGATATCAGTCCATTTCCCATCACCGTCCCCGATAACAGTCTGGTTCCCATTACCGTCTCTGATATCAGTCCGGTTCCCATAACCGTCTCTGTTATCAGTCCGGTTCCCATCACCGTCTCCGATATCAGTCTGGTTCCCATCACCGTCTCTGATATCAGTCTGGTTCCCATCACCGTCTCTGATATCAGTCTGGTTTCCATCACCGTCTCTGTTATCAGTCCGGTTCCCATCACCGTCTCCGATATCAGTCTGGTTCCCATCACCGTCTCTGATATCAGTCTGGTTTCCATCACCGTCTCTGTTATCAGTCTGGTTCCCATCACCGTCTCCGATATCAGTCCGGTTCCCATCACCGTCTCCGATATCAGTCTGGTTTCCATCACCGTCTCTGTTATCAGTCCGGTTCTCACTACCGTCTGCCACTAGCATCGTTCCTGTGTATCTCCCTCAAGTCCTCCTTCATCTTCAACCTTCCGCCACCCTCACACCTCGCTCCATCTGCCCCTCAGGCTTGGTCTCTTTGCCTCCGTCTGTCACCCTCCCCCCACCCCCACCCTCTCCCGACTCCTCAACCTTCATCCTGACCTGTCTGTCATCCTCAGCCCCTCCTCAGTCCGCCAATCAGCCCTGGCCCCTGTCTCACCGCTTCCCCTTTCACCCTGATACCTGCCCGTTTCGCCTCTCGCTCGTCGCTCAGACCCTCCATCTGAAACTTCGACACTGCCTTCCCCCACCCCCCCACAGACGCTGCTCGACTGCTCTCAGCACCCCCCAGCAGATCCTTCATAGCTCCAGATTCCAAAGTCTTCCATTTCCTGGGTCTCGATCGGAGGCCGAGTTGGCCAGGTTTAATTCTCCCGCTCTGGATCTGCAATAATGGTCGCAATGGTAGATTTTATTAAAAATAAATATAAGTTAAGTTTCCACGCTGGATTCGAACCGGCGACCCTTGCATGTGCCGGACTGACGACAGGCGGCAAATAACCTCTGCTGTCACAAGGTGAGTTCCGGCTCTCGAAGGGTTAAAGCAGGTAAGGCGCCAGGACGAGGTGTGGTCCCTCACTCCTGAGGTCCTGAGTGACTCAAATCTGTGGAATAACAGGGAACAATCAGGTAATCCTTTCTCACAAACTGACGCACCCTTTCAGTATGAGCCCCTCCCATCCCACAGAGCAGGACGCGAGACGCAGCAGCCTTGATTCTTCCAGATACTGTGGTGTTTCTGCCAGCAGGTAGAACCCGGATGGGAGGTGAGTGCAGAGGGAGGGGAGAGACCTGACTGATACTCACATGCAGCTGGTCTGTGAATGAAGGGGAACACACAGCACGTCGAGGAATGCCTCACTGTCCCTGGGTCTTATCACACACTCCCGGGGTCAGACACAGAGTGAATCTCCCTCCACACCGTCCCATCACACACTCCCGGGGTCAGACACAGAGTGAAACTCCCTCCACACCGTCCCATCACACACTCTCAGGTTCAGGATCAGTGGTGCTGGGGGGTGGGGGGAGGCTGTGTGGACTGGGAGCTCGTGGCCCTCCCCCATGGCACGACGCGGAGGTGACTGTGGAAGGAGTGGGGCTGGAGAGATCTGAGCTGAGCCGGGAGGAGGAAGCTGTTGTGGGAAGTCTGAGTCACAGGAATCAGGGTGAGGAACTGTGTGGTCAGGCCGCTGAACACTGGCAATCACGTGGGTAGGAATGTGGGCCCAGGCATCACGGCAGAGGAAGCACTACAGAGTCTGGTGTGTGTCTGTGAGGGAGAGAGAGGGTGAGGGGAGAGAGAGAGAAAGAGTAAGAGAGAGATAGAGAGATAGAGAGAGAGAGAGAGAAAGAGAGGGGGGGATGGGGAGGGAGGGAGAGAAAGAGGGGGGGAGAGAGAGAGGGGGAAGGAGGGGTCTGAGGGAAGACAGGACGGAGAAAGAGTGGGTGGAGTGAAAGGGTGTGGAAGACCAAGGGGAGAGAGGGAAAGGGCAGAGGACAGAAAAGATGGATGGAGAGAGAAAGGGCAGAGGGACAGAGAGGGCGGACGGAGAAAAAGGGTGGAAGGAGAGTGCCCTTTGGCATTCAGAGATGGCCAAGAACTTGGAGCAAACGAGGGAGAGCCCCGGTGAGGTGGCAGGGATGACGAGGGAACACAGAGGCGGCCTCTGATGTGCGTGTGGTGAGGGGTGGAACCTCGGGGGAGTTGACCGGAACCTGGAAAGGATGAAATAGAATCTGTGACAAAGGGCAGTGGATGGTCAGCATGGAGTCGACGGGCCGAAGGGCCTGTTTCCACCCCCTGGTGGAAATACCCAACAGCTCAGGCAGGGCCTGTGGAGCGGGTAGGAGATGATACTGGGCCGTCCTGTCACGAACAGGGAGGGCTGGCTATCTGAAGTTACTGGAGCTGGTACCGAATTCAGCATCAGACAGCAAATGGAGAGGGAGCCGCCAGTCCGGACCCACGATCCACCCCCCAACGGCGTGAGGGGGAGGAGGACTGACCAAGCGACCGGTCAAACGAAGGACACCCACCTTCCGTGCTGCCTCTGTGCTCGGCCGGCGCCTCGCTGGGGCTCTCTCTCGCCTGCTCCAAGGTCTTGGCTATCTCTGGAAGACAAGGGGCGCTGGTTGGTACCAAAGGCTCGCCACACGAGAAGAATCCCCTCCCCTCCCAAACCTCCAGCCTATTCGGCCCACTCAGCACGTTCTGGCCCTCTGAGAGAACTCCCCCCCACCCTGGGGCCCTGGAATGGTTACTACCTCCTGTCTCTGCCCCGTTATCAACGCAGGCGGTCTGAGGTTCGGGGCTAGGAACAGACCCAATGGGCCGAGTGGCCTAATCCTTCACCTGTGTCTCATGGTTGAGCGATTCTGCAGCTGCTGGAAATCCAGAGCAACACACGCACACTCAAAAATAAATTCTGGAGGAACTCAGCAGGTCAGGCAGCATCCATGAAGAGGAATAAACAGTCGATGTTTTAGGCCGAGACCTTTCTCCAGGACTCTCTCTCTCTCTCTCTGTCTCTCACCCCCTGCTGGAAGCCCTCACCGTGAGGTATCGGACAACCGAGCTCGCAGCCGAGATCTTTGCCGCATCCCGCGTCCCGGAGACTGTAATCTAGTGGAGTTCCTTCATTCGACCCTCCTGCTGCACACAGATCCCCTGGGCCCGGGTTTCTGGTTAGCCAGTGACCCTCTGCTTCCCCCACCCTCTCAGGTCCTGCACCTCCAAGGTGCACCTGCCCCAGACTACAGGCCCCGTGCTCGGGAACCGGCTTCCGGTTCAGAGGTCCGGTCGTCAACCTCACGCCTCGGGGGCCGCCTCACCTGCTGTGCCCCCCTTCCCCGCGACCGGCACGGCTCCTCGAAGGGGCCCTGACGAAGGGCCTCGGCCCAAAGCCTTGGCCCTGAACCCCCTCGCCTGCCCAGTTCCTCCAGCATTTTGTGTGCGTGTTTGCTTTGCTCTGGATTTCCAGCGTCTTGGGGGCTTTCTTTTTTGGGCGCGCTTCTGTCGCAAAACGAGGCGTTTCACGACAAAGGAAGGACAAACCGAGGTAGAACATACAGGGTTAATGGTAAGGCACTGAGGAGTGCAGTGGAACAGAGGGATCTGGGAATACAGATACAAAATTCCCTAAAAGTGGTGTCACAGGTAGATAGGGTCGTAAAGAGAGCTTTTGGTACATTGGCCTTTATTAATCAAAGTATTGAGTATAAGAGCTGGAATGTTATGATGAGGTTGTATAAGGCATTGGTGAGGCCGAATCTGGAGTATTGTGTTCAGTTTTGCTCACCAAATTACAGGAAGGATATAAATAAGGTTGAAAGAGTGCAGAGAAGGTTTACAAGGATGTTGCCGGGACTTGAGAAACTCAGTTACAGAGAAAGGTTGAATAGGTTAGGACTTTATTCCCTGGAGAGTAGAAGAATGAGGGGAGATTTGATAGAGGTATATAAAATTATGATGGGTATAGATAGAGTGAATGCAAGCAGGCTTTTTCCACTGAGGCAAGGGGAGAAAAAAACCAGAGGACATGGGTTAAGGGTGAGGGGGGAAAAGTTTAAAGGGAACATTGGGGGGGGGCTTCTTCACACAGAGAGTGGTGGGAGTGTGGAATGAGCTGCCAGACGAGGTGGTAAATGCGGGTTCTTTTTTAACATTTAAGAATAAATTGGACAGATACATGGATGGGAGGTGTATGGAGGGATATGGTCCGTGTGCAGGTCAGTGGGACTAGGCAGAAAATGGTTCGGCACAGCCAAGAAGGGCCAAAAGGCCTGTTTCTGTGCTGTAGTTTTTCTATGGTTTCTATAGGTCGGTGGTAGTAAACCTGGTTCCAATGCACGGGATGGCAAGAGGGCTGCAGAGAGTTGGAGGCACTCAGCCCGATCCATCAGGGACGCTTTTCAAACGAGAGCCCCACGATATGGCGGCGTTGTTCAGTGAAAACCTTCGGCCTCCTCTCGGGGGTGTGTGCTGGAACGTGGGGAGGGGGCGTACGAAGGGTGCGAGGGGCTTGGTGGGCCTTGGACAGGGTTTAGGATGAGTGCGGGCGAGGGGGCCTCACGTGCGCCGCCATCTTGTGTGTGTGTGTGTGTGGGGGAAGGGTTGCTTCACTCGAGGGGGGCGGCGGCGGTGAGCGACCTTTGCCGTCCAGCGCCGGGTCACTGTCGCGGCTAGCCGTGCTGCTGGTCTCGGCCTCCTCCTCCTCCCAGCCCACCCGCCGCTGGCGGAAGCGGGTGCGCGGGGTGTCCGCTCCGTAGATCCGCGAGCTCAGCTTCCGCCGGGTCCGCACCAGCATCGTCTCCGGCTGCCCGGGGGCTCCTCCCTCCCCCTCCGGGCCCCGCGCGTCCGGGGCGCCTGGGTAAAAACGGAGCGAGAGGTCCCGAGTTAGAACGGAGCGTGGCACAGGCCCTTCGGCCCACAATATCCGTACCGACCACGATGATGATTTAAATTACGTCCTACCTGCCTGCGTATAAACCCCACCCCTCTATTACCCACTAATAACTTCTCAAACGCCTCCATCAGAGCTGTGTTCACCTCCACCCTTACAGCGTAAAACACTCTATGTATAAAAAACTCTAACGCCACACAGCTCCTTTACATATTCTCCCTCTCACCTTGAAGCTGTGCCCTCCAGTACTCCGCACTTTTACCCCAGAGAAAAAGATTCTCTCTTCTCCACTGAACTTTTAACAGGTCTCCGCTCAGCCTCCGATGTTCCGGAGGAAACAATCCGGCCTCTCTCTATAGCTCACGCCCTCTCAGCCAGGGGTCCCGGAGAAACTCTTCTGCACCCGCCCCTGTCTCCGAAATTCCACGCCCTTCCTGGGAGGGGGCGACCAGGGCGGCAGGCAGTACTCCACAGTTTTATACAGGTGCGACTCCCTGAGCTTTACGCTCACTCTCTGGACGAGGGACTGAGTCGGCCAGGCTGACTGCCGGAGCCTCTACAACGGGGACGAGGAGGGGCTTCTTCAGGGTGGTGAGTCTGTGGAATTTGTTGCCTCAGGAGCCTGTGGAGGCCAAATCATCGGGTAGATTTAAAGCAGAGGTTGACAGATTCTTGATCGGTCGGGGCGTGACGGGGTACGGGGGAGAAGGCAGGAGATTGGGGGCCGACAGGGAAAATGGACCGGCCATGATGAAATGGAGCAGACTCGATGGGCCGAATGGCCCAATTCTGCTCCTGTATCTTATGGTCTGATGGAGCCGGGGAGTTTTGGGACTGGAGGAGGGTGTTAAGTTGGGAATTAGGGAATGCTGAAGTATTCCGGGAAGCTGGAAGTCACAGGGAAGGGGAGCAAGGAGAGGGCACGGGGCAAGTGGGTGGGGTTTGGGAAGAAGGGGAGGTCGGTTGTAAAATAGGAGGCACTGGGAATTGGGGAGTTGGTGGAGGGAAGAGGGAGAAGGGGGAAGGGGTAATGTACAGAGACTAGGGCAGCGGGTAATGTGGTGGGGGGGACTAATTGAGGAGGGCACCAATGATGGGGTGTTTGTGGGGGTGGGGAAGAAATAGGTCCATAAGATAAGGAGCAGAATTAGGTCATTCGGCCCATCGAGGCTGCTCCATTTCATCATGGCTGATCCATTTTCCCTCTCAGCCCCCCCAATCTCCTACCTTCAAGAACCTATCAACTTCCATTTTAAATATACCCAGTGACTTGGCCCCCACAATTGTCTGTGGCAATGACTGCCACAAATTCCCCACCCTCTGGCTGAAGAAATTCCTCCTCATCTCCGTTCTGAAGGAATGTCCCTCTATCCTGAGGCTGTGTTCTCTGGTCCTAGACTGCCCCCACTATATCCTCTCCACATCCACTCTACCAAGGCCTTTCAATAGGCTAAAGGATCAACGCTTGATCTCCCAATCCACCTTGTCGTAACCCCTTGCGATCACGGGCACCAGCCTCCGTAGTATCCCGGACATCTTCAAGGAGCAGGGCCTCGAAAAAGTGGCGTCCTTCATTAAGGACCCCCAACACCCAGGACATGCCCTGTTCTCACCAGGGAGGAGGTACAGGAGCCTGAAGACACACACTCAGCGATTCAGGAACAGCTTCTTCCCCTCTGCCATCCGATTTCTGAATGGACATTGAACCCATGAACACTACCTCAATACATTTTTATTTCTGTTTTGGCACTACCTATTTAACTATTTAATATCTATAGATATACTTACTGTAATTCACAGTTTTTCTCTATTATTTCATCGTACTGCTGCCACAAAGTTAACAAACTTCACGACATATGCCGGTGATATTAAACCTGATTCTGACTCTGATCTGCACTTTCCCCGAGCCTCTGCATTGTCGTCTCTACCTTGATGCACTGATCTGTCGGGAAGGCCGGCAGCAGCAAAAGCTTCTGGCCGGATCTCTCGGTAGGCGGCGACACCAGAACCCACCCTGAAGTGCCCCCCCGCTCTTTCTCCCGATCCCGGCGAATGTCTGACCCAACCTCCGACCGCCCTCCCTCAGGCCAGCCCGGTTCGCGGCCCCACTCACCGGCAGGCTGGTCCGATTCGTAGAGGAGGCTGGAATTCTCCAGCTGGGAGAGGTGGACGATGCCCTCGGCCGCGTCGGGGCCGCCGGCCGGCGAGATGAAGTAAGGCCTCAGCTGGTCCTTGCTCACCTCTTTCCGTGGCCTGATCAGCTTCTTCATCTTGTCGGCGATCCAGTTCCCCTTCTTGCTGGGGAGGAAGGGGCGCGGAGCAGGCATCCCGTAATCCAGACACGAGAGTGACTCCCCCTCCCCTTCCCATCCCCTCCGCCACCGCGACTCCCGAGATTCCCCTCAGAGAAACGTCCTGTCCCACTGCCCCGCCCGGAGAACGATGGGGAGCTTAGGAAACTCGGCCCGGCTCAGCAATTCCGCGGAGGGTCCGTTGGGTGCACGGGAGCAGGCCTTTCGGCCCGTCAAGCCTGCACTGACCATCGACGCTAATTCAACACGAGCTCGATTTCACTCTCCCCGCACTCCTGTCACCTTCCTCCCACCCCCCCCGCCAGATCCCACCCCTCACCGCAGCCCACTAACCCACCGACCCTGCCTGTCGTTGGGAGCTGGAAGCAGGTTTAAGGACCCACTCAAGGTCTCTCTGCAAAAATGGACACAAGATCTGACTCCTCAATAATCCTAAAAGTTGGTTTTTATACCAGACACAGACAAAAGCGCGCGCGCACACACACACACACACAAAATCAGACAGACACACACAGACACACAATCAGACAGACACACAATCGGAGACATACAATCAGACAGACACACACAATCAGAGACAGACACACACACAATTAGACACACACAATCAGACATACACACACACACAATAAGAGACAGACATACAATCAGACAGACACAATTAGACACACACAATCAGACAGACACACACACAATTAGACACACACACACAATCAGAGACAGACACACAATCAGACATACATACACACCGGATACACTGACAGACACAGACATTTGCACACTGACATACACACGGGCCACACAGATACATACACACTCACTTACACACAGACACACACACACACACACTCTCACTCACACAGACTGGGACAGGGACACGGTGTTACCTCCTGGGCATGGTAGGCTCCACCACCCTGTACTGATCCATGATCTTCTCCACCAGTTTCTGCTTCTCCCTCCGCAGTTTGTTCAGTTTGTCCCTGCCGAGAGAGAGAGAATGTGAGTACAGAGCGCCTGGACGTTGAGAACGGAGAGGAGCGTGGCAGGGGGGAAGGTGAGGAACTCCGGGGCCTCATTAAGTGCTCTCCGCTCCACAGACGCTGCCTGACCTGCCGACCGTTCCAGATTTTATCTCGGATCTTCAGCATTGGCAGCCCCCACCCCCTGGGGTTCCACCTCGGGCAGAACCCTGCCTGGGCCCTGAATTAACCGAAAAGCCCCACAAGCTGGTGCCGCGGACAATCCTGAAGAAAGAGATTCCTCCTCGCCGGGAGGTACGGGAAGCCCGAGGTCTCACCAGGATCAGGAACACTGGGAGGATCCTGCAATCCGGCTCAACACAAAAAAAAAGGAAGAGAAAACAGCAGGGCCAGTCTGGATGAAGGGTCTCGACCCGAAACGTCAACTGCCCAAACTCAGAAACACTTCCCTACAACCGTCAGGTGCTGGAAGCGATGTGCACAACCCTGACTCTACCTCGACAGAGGAACAGTATGGAACACCTCTTGCCCTCCCATGGACTCCCAATTGTTTTGTTGCTTTTGCCTCAAAGGTCTTTTCTTCCTTTCCACTTGCACGCATAATTTATGCACAGATATGCAGATTTATGCAAAGTGTGCATAATACCTGTAAAATATGCATAATCTCTGCACAATTTATGTTCTACGTGTTGCCTGTACCTTCGTGCCTGTGACGCTCCAAGCGCGTTTTTCATTCTCCCCCTTGTACCTCACCGTCCTTGCACACACGAGGGCAAAGTCGACATGACCCACTTTAGTCAGGACTCCCCCCTCCCCCAACACCAAGACTGTGTCCCAAGTTTGAGAAGCCCCCTCGGGCTGCTTCAGCAAAGTTACCCCTCGTTCCCCGAAACTCTGACGAGTTATATAAGACGTTGGCGGGACAACGCGTGGAGTATTGTGTTCAGCTTTGGCCGCCCTGTCGTAGGAAGGATGCTATTGGACTAGACAGGGTGCAGAAAAGGTGTATTTTATTTATTTATTTGTGTAAAACTGTTTACTTAGAGATACAGCAGGGTGACAGGCCCTTCTGGTTCAACAAGCCCACACCCCCAAGGAGAGGATGCACAGACTAGGGCACCTTTCCCTGGACTTTGGGGCCTGGTTCAGCATGCTGTCTAAAACTTTGACAAACTTCTGTAGATGTGTAGTGGAGAGTGTGTTGACTGGCTGCGTCACGGCTTGGTATGGGAACGCCAACGCCCTTGAACGGAAAATCCTTCAAAAGGAAGTGGATTTGGCCCAGTCCATCACGGGTAAAGCCCTCCCAACCATTGAGCACATCTACATGAAACGCTAATGCAGGAAAGCTGCATCCATCATCAGAGATCCCCACCACCCAGGACTCTCCCTCTTCTCACTGCTGCCATCAGGTAGAAGGTACAGGAGCCTCAGGACTCGCACCACCAGGTTCAGGAACAGTTACCACCCCTCAACCATCAGGCTGCCAAACAAAAGGGGATAACTACACTCACTTGCCCATCCACTGAGATGTTCCCACAACCAATGATCTCATTTTAAGGTCTCTTTATCTCATGTTCTCGTTATTTATTGCTATTTATTTCTATTTGTATCTGCACAGTTTGCTGTCTTCTGCACTCCGGTTGATCTTTCACTGATCCTGTTTACAGTTACTATTCTATAGATTTACTGAGTACGCCCGCAGGAAAATGAATCTCAGGGTTGTATGTGGTGACATGTATGTACTCTGGTAATAAAATTTACTTTGAACTGTGAAATATCACTGGAAGTGAGTCTGTGGGTAGTGGGGTTGGTTCAGAGTTGAGGTGAGTGAAGTTATCCGGGCCGGTTCAGGAGCCCTGATGGTTGTAATTGATTACCCGGTGTGGGAGGAAATCAGAACGTACGGGACAGACCCCCAGGCAGGGACAGTATATAGACACACTCACACACACACACACACTCTCTCACACACACACACACACACACTCACACTGACACACTCTCTCACACACACTCACACACACTCTCTCACACACACTCACACACACACACACACACACACACACAGAAGCACGGACAGTGGCGGAGGTGGGGATCGAACCGGGGTCACTCACGCGTACTGCCGCTGCTCCTCGTGGAACTGGTCCCGGCTCTCCACCGTCCTCTCCAGCAGGGTTCGGTTGTCGTCGGTCAGCGCCTTCACCTGCTGGATCAGCTGACGGTTCTCCTCCTCCAGGTTGGACTTCAACTCGCCCAGGAGCTGCGGGGAGACGGGTGATGAGAGGCCAGTCAGTCCTCCAGGGTCAGGCTGGGGTGGGCCGGCCGCACTCCCCCCCACCGCACCCTTCAACTCGCCCAAGAGCTGCGGGGAGACGGGTGACGGGAGGACAGTCAGTCCTCCAGGGTCAGGGTGGGGCGGGGCGGGGTGGGCCGGCCGCACTCCCCCCTCCACACCCTCAGCGCCCAACGCTGGCCACATTGTACCACTCTGTGTCTGTGTCTGTGTGCGTGTGCGTGTGTGTATGTTCGTGTGTGTGTTAACCCACAAGCCCTGTACAGTCACAGAGCACAGCTGGAGACAGTTCTCTGACCCTGACCCACGCCTCCCCCACCCCGCGGCGGCCGTACCTCGCAGTGGGAGCTGAGCTTGGTCCAGCGCACATCGAGCTGCTGGAACTGCTCCTTCAGGGCCGCCTGCTCCAGGTCGGCCCGCGCCTTCTCCAGCTGCAGTCCGCTCAACTGGCCCTTCACCACCGTGTGCTCGGCCAGCAGCTCCTCCCACTGACGCACGCCGTCTCCGTGTAGCTGGCTCAGCCTGGGGGGAGGTCGCACAGGGTCAGTCAGCGAGGGGGAGACACTGGCGGGGGGGGGGGGTAATCTGGTAGATCATCATGGGAGACACCAGGTAGATCACTGGGGGGGACACTGGGTAGATCACGGGGGGGGGATCTGGTAGGTCACTGGGGAGTCATCAGGTAGATCATCGGGGGGATATCTGGTAGATCACTGGGGAGTCATCGGGGGATCTGGTAGATCACTGGGGGAGTCATCGGGTAGATCATCGGGGGGATATCTGGTAGATCACTGGGGGTGGACACCGGGTGGATCATCGGGGGGTGGGGAGGGAGGGCAAAATCACATCCCAGCACCAAACACATGGTGGAGGTTGTTGAGTGGGAGGGCTCCAAACAGAGTGGAGGTTGGCTGGGGATGTTGAGGGAGGGGTGGTATAGTGACTGCACAGGGCGGAGGGGTATGGGGTGTGAGGAACCCATTGGGGAGGGGTCCATAGAGGGTGGAGGGTTATTGGGTTGGGCGAGGTGTGGGAGATGGTCCTCATGGGGCAGAACATGGTTGGGTGGGAGGTTGGATGGTGTGAGGTGGGCGGGGAGGATATTGGGTGGGGTGAGGTGGACAGGTTGGTGGCGAGGGGGGGTTACCTGGTTGCCCTGGTTACCTGTTGTAATCGTCTTTCAGCTGCTGGTGGGCCAGGCTCAGGCTCTGCTGCTTCCCGGCCTCCAGCTCCAGCGCCTCCTGCTGGCTCCTCAGGCCGGCCTCCAGCTGCTCCAGACGCTCCTTCTCGGCCTGCAGCTGGCTGTACCTGGGGCGCAGGGCGAGCCAGCGTGAGTGGGGTGAGACCCTGGCCAGACCCCCCTGCTCCCTTCCCTCTCCCAGCATCGGGAGCCCTTAACCCAACACCCTGGCCCTGTTCCCAGCCCTAACTCCCCGGGCCCAATCCCAATCCCGACCCCTTGGGCCTTCTCCGAGCTCCAACCCCGGTTATCCCCGGCTCCTGTCCCCACTTCCGGGGTCCACTCCCAACATGGGACCTTATCCCACTTATCCCAACAGCCTGGGTCCCCCGTCCCATGACAGGACCTGCTGCTGACTCCCTCCACCCATCCCAATCCCAGTACCAACCTTCGGGGACCCGGTTTCCGCCCTGGTCTCTTGTTACATAGAACATAGACAGGGCACAGTACAGGCCCTTCGGCCCACAATGTTGCGCCGACCCTCAAACCCTGCCTCCCATATAACCCCCCACCTTAAATTCCTCCATATACCTGTCTAGTAGTCTCTTAAACTTCACTAGTGTATCTGCCTCCACCACTGACTCAGGCAGTGCATTCCACGCACCAACCACTCTCTGAGTAAAAAACCTTCCTCTAATACAGTGGTCCCCAACCACCGGGCCTCAAAGCATGTGCTACCGGGCCGCGAGGAAACGATACGAGTCAGCTGCACCTTTCCTCATTCCCTGTCACGCACTGTTGAACCTGAACGTCGGGTTGCCAACCGTCCCGTATCAGCCGGGACATCCTGTATATTGGGCTAAATTGGTTTGTCCCATATGGGACCGTCCTTGTCCCGTATTTCCCCCGCTAAGGTAGAGCGTTCCGATGAAACCTTTCATGCCGAAATGGCGTGAAGCGAAGAGGCAATTTATATGGGAAAAATTTTTGAGCGTTCCCAGACCCAAAGAATAACCTATCTAATAACACATAAAACCTAAAATAACACTGACATATAGTAAAAGCAGGAATGATATGATAATTGCACAGCCTATATAAAGTAGAAATAATGTATGTACAGCATAGTCAGGAAGATTAAGCCAAAACCGACTTGTGGGAAAAAAATCGGTGTGTACGCGCATGCCCACACAGGTGCCCGCGCAAGGCTTCATGGTCATGGTAATCTTTCTCGGGGTAAACACAAGTGTCCTGTATTTGATTGCTACTTTTGTCCCTTATTTGAGAGGGAGAAAGTTGGCAACCCTAACTGTAAAAGACATGTTGAGATGAGTTTAACCCTACGTGAACACCACCCCCACCAGTTGGCCAGTACGTAAGAATATTTTCAATATTAAACCGGTCCGCCGTGCGAAAAAGGTTGGGGACCCCTGCTCTAATATCCCCCTTGAACTTCCCACCCCTTACCTTAAAGCCATGTCCTCTTGTATTGAGCCGGGGTGCCCTGGGGAAGAGGCGCTGGCTGTCCACTCTATCTATTCCTCTTATTATCTTGTACACCTCTATCATGTCTCCTCTCATCCTCCTTCTCTCCAAAGAGTAAAGCCCTAGCTCCCTTAATCTCTGAAGATAATCCATACTCTCTAAGCCAGGCAGCACCCTGGTAAATCTCCTCTGTACCCTTTCCAACGCTTCCACATCCTTCCTATAGTGAGGCGACCAGAACTGGACACAGCACTCCAAGTTCCTGGACCCTCACCCAATTCTGGATCCCCGTCCTAACACCGCCCACCCTTGGACCAACACGCCCTCCAGCTCGGCGCTCTCTGGCGTCAGGAATGATCTACCTGCTGGGGGAACTCAGCAGGTCGGGCAGTGAGCTCGCAGTACCTTCTGTCCACTGGGAAGGTGGGAGTGGGAGAAGGGAGAAGGGGGAGGGGGGTCCTTGATCATGTTGGCTGCTTTACCGAGGCAGTGAGAAGGGTAGGCAGAGGCCATGGAGGGGGAGCTGGGCCCAGTGAGGACTGACCCAAGCCGAGACATTGACGGCTCCTCGCCCCCACCCGCAGATGCTGCTCGGCCTGCTGAGTCCTTCCGGCAGATTGCACCTCCTCCCTCTGAACCCTCTGCGCTCAGAGTAGGAGCCCCCTCTGACCAACAGCCACCTCGAAGTAAAGAGCGGCCAAACTCCGACCTATGGGGCCGGGGACCGCGAGCTCCCAGGGCTGCCAAGCGTTGGCGTTGGAGCGTCAATTTTACTCATTTTATGTTTAAACGGATGCACTGCGGGAGGCGTTCTTGTCCGGACACGTCGCGGCTTGGTGCGCCCGAGGCGGCCGCCAACGCGCACGAAATGCCAGAAGGATTCAGCAGGCCAGACGGGGAGTAACAGCCCTGACCTGAAACGCCGGCAGCCCCCCGCAGACGCCGCCTGTCCTGCTGAGCTCCCCCGGAAAAATCCGGGCTTTCCCACTGGCCACCCATTTCAACTCGGACGTGCATAAGAAACCCCGGCCTGATCGCGGGACAGTTCACAGCGACCGGTTAACCTGTCAACCGGTACGCCTTTGGGCTGTGGGGGGGGGGAACGTGGTCTCGGGGAGAGAACGCACTGGCATTGGCAGGAATTGAACCCTGGATGGCGGTACTGTAAAGCGTCGTGCTGACCACTACAAAGGCCATAAGGGATAGGAGAATAGTTTCCTCTACTGAGCCGATGAGGCCTCTCTCAGGGTGGAGGACCACCACCTCATATTCCATCTGGGCAGCCTCCAACCTGACGGCAAGAACCTCCATTATTCTAACCCCAGTAACTTTTCCCCTCCCCTTTTCTCTTTATCCAGTCCCCATTCCTGCTCTCCTCTCTCTCTCCCTTTCTCTTCTCCCCTCCACCTTCCCTTTCTCCCACGGTCCACCCTCCCCTCCAATCAGATTCCTCCTTCTTCAGACCTTCACCTCATCCACCAATCATCTCCGGGCTCCTTACTTCACCTCCCACCTGTCCGTCCATCGTTGACGTCGATGAGGACCTCGACACTATTATGATGGTGTGGAGACTAGCGCGTGATTTGGATTTAAGTGAGGGAGAGTTGCCACACTGTCTCTTCCCAATTCCCATCTGGATCCAGTGGCAAGACAGAGTCTAGACGGCTGGAGATGGGACTAGGCGCAGTGGATGACCAGGGCGTCTTCTGTGTCTTGTCCTGCTCTACACGTTCCACGACGCTCGCAGAGACCGCCTTCTTGACCGTTGGACCTTCCATAGGTCTCGTCCGCTCAATCCGCCGGAGTCTGTCTTCACATGCTGGGATACACAACTCCCTATCTCACCGAGGGTTTGAGACCCGTTGGCTACCCTCACCTGGTTTAGTCGGCTTGTCGAAGCCGTTGCCCAGGGTGTGGCCGCTGTCGCATGCAAACAGCTACGGGGAGCCACAGGTGAGAGCTGAGTGCCAGGTGGGGACCAAAGGTGGACTAACCGCCCTGAAAAGGACGCGACATGTCCCCCTACCAGAGGTGCTACCCCTCCCTGACATCCCACATACTCCCACCTACCCCTCACCTGGTCTCACCTGTCCCCTCCCACCCCGCCTTCTTCTCCAGTCCTGATGAAGGGCCTCGGGCTGAAATGTTGACTGTTTATTCCTCTCCACAGATGCTGCCCGACCTGCTGAGTTCCTCCAGCATTTTGTGTGTGAGTTGCTCTAGATTTCCAGCGTCTGCAGAATCTCTTGTGTCTCAACCACAGACCCCAGCCACCGTTCTGCCCTCTCCCATCGGGCAGGAGATACAACAGTCTGAAAGCACAAACCGCCAAGCTCAAGGGCAGCTTCTAACTCGCTGTTATCAGAGTCTTGCACGATGAATTTTCGCACCATCCCTTGGTGAACGTGACAATAGTAAACCAATTTACCCTCTTGCAACGATGAATCCTAAAGCACATTGGGGGTGTGGCGTTAAGAATAAGGCCATAAGATAAAGGAGCAGAATTAGGCCATTTGGCCCATCGAGGCTGCTCCACCGTTTCATCATGGCTGATCCATTTTCCCTCTCAGCCCCCAATCTCCCGCCTTCTCCCCGTATCCCATCATGCCCCGACCAATCAACCTCTGCCTTAAAGATACATAAAAACTTGGCCTGTGGCAAAGAATTCCACAGATTCACAACCCTCTGGCTAAAGAAATTCCTCCTCATCTCCGCTGTAAAAGGACACCCCTGGAAAAAGGGGAATGGTATGCTGGCATTTATAGCGAGAGGATTCGAGTACAGGAGCAGGGAGGTACTACTGCAGTTGTACAAGGCCTTGGTGAGACCACACCTGGAATATTGTGTGCAGTTTTGGTCCCCTAATCTGAGGAAAGACATCCTTGCCATAGAGGGAGTACAAAGAAGGTTCACCAGATTGATTCCTGGGATGGCAGGACTTTCATATGAAGAAAGACTGGATGAACTGGGCTTGTACTCGTTGGAATTTAGAAGATTGAGGGGGGATCTGATTGAAACGTATAAAATCCTAAAGGGATTGGACAGGCTAGATGCAGGAAGATTGTTCCCGATGTTGGGGAAGTCCAGAACGAGGGGTCACAGTTTAAGGATAAAGGGGAAGCCTTTTAGGACCGAGATTAGGAAAAACTTCTTCACACAGAGAGTGGTGAATCTGTGGAATTCTCTGCCACAGCAAACAGTTGAGGCCAGTTCATTGGCTATATTTTGAGAGGGAGTTAGATATGGCCCTTGTGGCTACAGGGATCAGGGGGTATGGAGGGAAGGCTGGGGTGGGGTTCTGAGTTGGATGATCAGACATGATCATAATAAATGGCGGTGCAGGCTCAAAGGGCCGAATGGCCTACTCCTGCACCTATTTTCTATGTTTCTATGTTTCTATTCTGAGGCTGTGTCCTCTGGTCTTAGACTCTCCCACCATAGGAAACATCCTCTCCTCATCCACTCTACTGTGGCCTTTCACTATTCGATAGGTAGCAAAGAGGTCATCCCTCATTCTTCTGAATTCCAGTGAATACAGGCCCAAGGCCTTCAGACTCTCTTCGTGTGATAAGCCGTTCAATCCTGGGATCGTTTTTGTGAACCTCCTTTGAATCCTCTCCAGTTTCAGCACAGCCTTTCTAAGATAAGGGGTCCAAAACTACTCACAACACTCCATCTGAGGCCCCATAAACAACCTGCAGCCAAGACCATCAAACCAAAGTTACACCAATTGGCATTGCTCAACCCCTTAAGGCCATTCAGCCCCTCAACCCTCATTTGATAGCCCTTAGTAACAATGGTGCAGAAGCTGCCTCTGAGCTCTCAGGCTTTTGTATCTTCTGCCTGATGGGGAGAGGGGGAAAAGAGAGTGGGAGGGGTCTTTGATTACGCTGGCTGCCGCAGATCCGCTTCCGGGTTTTGGCTGCCGCTGGGCCCTACCTCGCCTCCAGCTCCTTGTGCTCCAGTTCCAGGGCCTTGTAGCTTCCCTTCAGGGCCACGTGCTTCTTGACGAGGGCCTCGAGCTCGGCCTCCTGGCGCTCATGGAGGATGGCCAGCCGGGCGTGGTCCCTGGTCAGGGCCTCGAGCTGCCCCCTCACCTCCGCGTGCTCCTGGCCCAGCGCCTTGGCCTCCGCCTCCAGCGAGGCCTGGCGGGCCCGTTGCTGGACACCCTCGGCCACCAGCGCCTCGTTCTTCGAGCCCAGCGAGGTGTTCTCCACCTGCAGGAGGGGAGGGCCAAGAGGAGGGGTGAAGAGGGTAGAGGAATGTGAGCGGGAACGAGAAGGGAGGGAGAAGGGGAGAGGAGGGAAGAGAGGAGGTACAAGGGGAGGGAGGGAGGAGGGAGGGGAGGAAGTGAGGGTGGAAGGAGGGAGGGAAGAGGGGAGGAAGTGAGGGTGGAAGGAGGGAGGGAAGAGGGGAGGAAGTGAGGGCGAAGGAGGGAGGGAAGAGGAGAGGTACGAGGGGAGGGGAAGGAGGGAGGAGGGGAGTGGGAGGGAATGGAGGGAGGAGGGAGAAAAGGACATGGGGAGGGAAGTGGGAGAGGGGAAGGGGAGGGAGAAAGGGAGGGGGAAGAGGGTAGGCATGAGGGAGAGGAAGGCAGTGACAGAGGGAAGTGTGAAGGGAAGGAAGGAGGGGAGAGAGGGGGAAGGGAGTCAGGGAGGGGTGAGAAAAAGAGGGAAGAGGGGAAGGAGGGGAGGGAGGGGGAAGTGAGGGGAGGAGGGTGTGGGGAGGGAGGTGGAAGAGAGATGGGGGAGGGAAAGGGAAGAGGGGAGGGAGAAGGTGGGAATGAGGGAAGAGTAGGAGAGGGGTGGGAAGAGGAGGAGTGGAGGGGAGGTGTCAAGGGAGAGAGGGGAGAGATGAGGCAAAGAGAGGGAAGAGGCCCACCCTGCAATTTCACACCCTCCCCCTCCACCCACCCTGCACCACGGGGGGGGGGTGGAGGGGGGCTTTTGAGTGATGCACAGTCCGGTTTGGAAACTGTGGGGTGGGGGCTCACATTGCAAGTGACACAGCGGAGAAGTGGGGGTTGTTCTTCCTCCTTGCTCTATCTCACCCTCCTTTTCCTGAGGCCTCTCCCACCTTTTCCATCTCTCCTTCCTCTTGTTCCACCTGTCTACTTTCTCTTTGCCCCCCCCCCCCCCCCCAGCGACAAGGCCCTGGGGCGATGGGAACGGGACCCGGAGCGATGAGGTGGAGACGTGGGTGCCAGGATGAGCACTGGAGAGAGGAGAGGGGCCCTAGGGTGATGGGACGGTTGACCCAACACTGAGTGACGTGGTGTTGTAGGCCCGAGGGGGAGGGAGGAGGGAAGAGGACGGTTATCCCAGTACTGACTGACCTGTAGCCTGGTGTTGTAGGCCCGAGGGGGAGGGAGGAGGGAAGAGGACGGTTATCCCAGTACTGACTGACCTGTAGCCTGGTGTTGTAGGCCCGAGGGGGAGGGAGGAGGGAAGAGGACGGTTATCCCAGTACTGACTGACCTGTAGCCTGGTGTTGTGGGCCCGAGGGGGAGGGAGGAGGGAAGAGGACGGTTATCCCAGTACTGACTGACCTGTAGCCTGGTGTTGTAGGCCCGAGGGGGAGGGAGGAGGAAGAGGACGGTTATCCCAGTACTGACTGACCTGTAGCCTGGTGTTGTGGGCCCGAGGGGGAGGGAGGAGGGAAGAGGACGGTTATCCCAGTACTGACTGACCTGTAGCCTGGTGTTGTAGGCCCGAGGGGGAGGGAGGAGGGAAGAGGACGGTTATCCCAGTACTGACTGACCTGTAGCTTGGTGTTGTGGGCCCAAGGGGGAGGGAGGAGGGAAGAGGACGGTTATCCCAGTACTGACTGACCTGTAGCTTGGTGTTGTGGGCCCAAGGGGGAGGGAGGAGGGAAGAGGACGGTTATCCCAGTACTGACTGACCTGTAGCTTGGTGTTGTAGGCCCGAGGGGGAGGGAGGAGGAAGAGGACGGTTATCCCAGTACTGACTGACCTGTAGCTTGGTGTTGTAGGCCCGAGGGGGAGGGAGGAGGAAGAGGACGGTTATCCCAGTACTGACTGACCTGTAGCCTGGTGTTGTGGGCCCAAGGGGGAGGGAGGAGGGAAGAGGACGGTTATCCCAGTACTGACTGACCTGTAGCCTGGTGTTGTGGGCCCAAGGGGGAGGGAGGACGGAAGAGGACGGTTATCCCAGTACTGACTGACCTGTAGCCTGGTGTTGTGGGCCCAAGGGGGAGGGAGGAGGGAAGAGGACGGTTATCCCAGTACTGACTGACCTGTAGCCTGGTGTTGTGGGCCCAAGGGGGAGGGAGGACGGAAGAGGACGGTTATCCCAGTACTGACTGACCTGTAGCCTGGTGTTGTGGGCCTGCAGGCTGCCCACCTGCTCCTGCAGCGAGATGCAGTGGTTCTGCAGCGTCAGCGTCTGCGCCTGCAGCCCCTGGACCTGCGACTCCAGCTGGCGGGCCCGGCAGCTCAGGGACCCCTGTTCCGCCAGCAGCGTGGCGTTCTGTAACGGCAGCGCCGGACGTGGTGAGTCAGCGGGTGCCCGTGCTCACACGCACGCAGACAAACGTTCACACACCCATTTTCGTGTACACACACACACAACGTGCACGTCCCTGTACGGACAGACAGACAGACGGTCGAGTCTCAACGGATGCAGACACAGACTAGTGTTCACACGTACCCACACACGTGTGCAAACGTACAACTGTACAAGTTGCGTATTCGGACCCCATTTGTAATCCATGTAGATATTCAAGTTGAAGTTTATCTTCACAATCACACACCCCCACCCCAGGTATAAATGCCGGGAAAATCAGGTTTTTCTTTACAGTGACATCACTGTTTGACAAATTTTAGAAACATAGAAAACCTACACCACAATACAGGCCCTTCGGCCCACATAGCTGTGCCGAACATTTCCTTACCTTAGAACTACCTAGGCTTTATCCATGGCCCTCTAGTTTCCTAAGCTCCATGTAGCCATATGGGTAGTGGTTGGTGGCTCGATATGTCACTACTACAGGGCGTGACGACCCTGCCTTACATGAGTCCCGGGCTCGGCTGGCTCCGGCTGACAGTACCCGGTACGGGCCCCTATCCAGGGTTACGGATCCCACTGCCTTGTGGGGATCTTCGGGAGAAGAGAAGGCTGAGGAGTAAACCCGACACAAATCGGAGTGGAGCCCCTAAGATGGTTGGATGATGTATCACGTCACCTCACGGCAACTCCTGCAGCCAAGCTGATGCCAAATGTACCGCTTCGCTTTCCTTTGGACCACATCCGCGAGGCTGAGAGGGGGATCTTGATACCTGGGCAGCCCAGGATCTCCATATTCATCGCCCCGGTCTGCGCCCTGGGAACGGGCACATCCACTGTCTACTTAGACAGACGGAGCCATGATGTAGCCATCAAGGAATCTCTTAAAAGACCCTACCACCACCACCACCACCGCCGGCAGCCCATTCCACACACTCATCATTCTCTGCGTCAAAAACTTGCCCCTGACATCTCCTCTGTACCTGCTTCCAAGCACCTGAAAACTGTGCCCTCTCGTGCTAGCCATTTCAGCCCTGGGAAAAAGCCTCTGACTATCTACACGATCAATGCCTCTCATCATCTTGTACACCTCTATCAGGTCACTTCTCATCCTCCGTCACTCCAAGGAGAAAAGGCCAAGTTCACTCAACCTATTCTCATAAGGCATGCTCCCCAATCCAGGCAACATCCTTGTAAATCTCCTCTGCACCCTTTCTATGGTTTCCACATCCTTCCTGTAGTGAGGTGACCAGAACTGAGCACAGTACTCCAAGTGGGGTCTGACCAGGGTCCTATATAGCTGCAACATTACCTCTCGACTCCTAAACTCAATCCCACGATTGATGAAGGCCAATGCACCATACACCTTCTTAACCACAGAGTCAACCTGTGTAGTAGCTTTGAGTGTCCTATGGACTCAGACCCCAAGATCCCTCTGATCCTCCACACTGTCTTACCATTAATACTATAATTAACAAAATTATACATCATTCACAGAACACACTCCTCCGACAGGACCAGAACCTTGTCGTAGGGTTCGGAGGCTTGTGTGCCTCGATGACCCAGAGAGCTATCTCGGCTGGGGTCAGGGCTTTGTGCTTTGGCTCTTGGTGAGGGTCACCCGTGCCAAACAGGGTCAAAGGGTAGAGGTCAGACTGAGAGTGGCCCACCGGTCCTCCAGGTTTGGGGCCAACAACCCTGACTGGTCAAACACAACTGTTCCGGAAACAGCAAAGAGGAACCCTTCTCCATCTGAGTGTGACAGTATTCCTGAGTCTCCACCCAGAACTTGCGTGACTGACAGGAGTGAAAACCGAGAGGGAGTTACCGACACGATGAGGGAGCTCCGAACCCCGCCGGAGATGGAGGACCTCCATCACTGCCCGAAACGCCGGAGGCGTAACGGGGAACAACGTAACCCAGAACAGAACAAGACGGCGCTAGTGGAAGTTGAGGGGGGGGCATGCTCCGTGGTTGCGGGATTCGTGGTTCGGCCCGTGAGCCTGATGCTGGTGGGGGGAGTTGTTTTTGGAACTTGGAGTGGAAGCCCTCAGGTCCCTGTACCTCCAGGCCCAATGGCAGCAGCGAGGAGGGAGGACCGCGCTGCGGGAGGGGCGGTGAGGAAGGAGCGATGTTGGGGGTTGGGGACGGGGGAGCGTCGTGCTGGTGTAGGAGCTGCGATGGAGGGAGCGTCGCCCTGCGGGAGGGAGCGCTGGCGAGGGGAGGGGCCGACTGTCGAAGGAGATATGCTCAATCTGCCCAATCGGTCCAAGACCCCCGTCCCTTCGTATAAGGAGTCGGCCGGCTGCCCAGTTCCAATGCTGTACGTATCCCCGCCTCCCCGTGGGAGACGGGTCCCGGAGAGCGAAGGGAACCCTGCCCAACGCTCGTCCCCCACCCCCGCGCCCCCGCAGGGAGGGCGGGCTGCTCCCCACCTACCTTCCGCTCCACCTCGATGAGCCGGGCGCTGAGTGGGTCCTGCACGGAGTCGCGGCGTTCCCGCTGGGAATCCTCGGCCTCGCTCCCTGTGCCCGAGCTCCGCTCAGCCGCGTCGCCTTCGGGCTGGGGCCGCTCCAGACTCTCCTTCAGCTGGCGGGGGGGTGGGGGGTGGAATCAGAGAACGGTAAGTCAGCGGGTGGGGGGGGTTCGGAGCAGCAGCCCGACCCTCCTCCCCCCCCCACCGATGGGAGAGGTGGCGGAGCGCCAGGGACGGAGGTGATGGGGAGGGAGAGCCGCAGGAATTGGGGGGGGGGTCAGGAATCAGGGTGCCCTTTGAGAGAGGGAGAAAGGGAGAGTGAATTCCGAGGGGGAAGATGAGTTGGTAGGGGTTGCCCTCGGGGGAAGGGGCTGGTGGGGTGAGCTACGGGGGTGGGGCCGGCAGGGAGAGGGATTTTTCACCCCCAAACCTCTCCCTCCACGGACGCCGCTCGACCCGCTGGGCATTCCCTCTGTCCACTTTGAGTTCCCGCCGTCCGCCGGACTTTGTCTGCCCGCGACGGCCGGGACCTGAGTGGCCGCCCTCCCCTCGACCGACCATCTCCTCCTCCCGCCGATCAGGGTGGGCGAGGTGCTGACGAGGAGGGAAGGGGGTCTGTGAGGGGGAGGTGGTGAGTCAGTCGATGGGGTCCACCAGCCAACCCCGATCCGAGGGGCCGCGGATCGACGCCCCCCACCACCCGGACCTTGGCGCGGCTCCCCGGGGTGTGGGGGAAACAGGGACACACCACACCACGCACGCACCCACCTCCCGCAGCTGCTCCGAGAGGGTAGCGTTGCCCTGCTCGGCCGCCTCCAGCTGGGCGCACAGCCGCTCGATGTGCGCGTCCTTCATCTGTAGCGACTCCCTCAGCACCGAGTCCAGCCTCAGCTCCAGCTGGTCAAACTTACTGAGGGGCAGAGGGCAGAGGGGGGACGGGGGAGAGGGGAGAGGGGAGGGGGGAGAGGGGAGGGGGGAGAGGGGGGGGGGGAGAGGGGAGAGGGGAGGGCCAGAGGGGAGGGGAGAGGGGAGGGGGGAGAGAGGAGAGCCAGAGGGGAGGGCAGAGGGGAGGGGGAGGGGGGAGATGGGAGAGGGGAGAGGGAAGAGGGGAGAGGGGAGGGGGAGAGGGGAGAGGGGAGAGGGGAGAGGGGAGGGGGAGAGGGGAGAGGGGAGGGCCAGAGGGGAGGGGGGAGAGGGGAGGGGGAGAGGGGAGAGGGGAGAGGGGAGAGGGGAGAGGGCCAGAGGGGAGGGGAGAGGGGAGAGAGTGTGAGGGTGAAGATGGGGAGAGGGTGGGGGTAGGGACAGGGAGAAGGTGGGGTGGGGACAGGGAGAGGGTGGAGTGAAGTCAGAGGGAGAGGGTGGGGTGGAGACAGGGCGATGAGACCGGTATAGTCAGGATGGATCTGTGGGCCCAGGGGTTTGTTTCTTACCCCTTCCCTTCACCTGGGTCCCATCTCCTTCTAGTTCCCCCCTCAACCCTTCCCTCCTCCTCACCTGTGTTTCACCTCCCACTGGGTCCCCACCTCCTTCCCTTTCTCCCATGGGCCACTCTCCTCCTCAATCCGATTCCTTCTTCGACCTCTTACCTCATCTACCTGTCACCACCCAGCGTCTCGCTTCATTCCCCCTCCCTCTCCTCCACCCACCTTGCCCCTCACCTGGTCTCACCTATCACCTGCCAGCTCGTTCTCCTCCCCTCCCCCTCGCCTCATTCTGGCTTTCTTACCACCCCCTCCCCCCAATTTCATCCAGCCTGAAACATCGACTCTATATTCCTCTTCATAGACGCTGCCTGACCTGCTGAGTTCCTCCAGCGTTTTGTGTGTGATGAGCTGGGCTCGCTCCCAGTTCCTGGGCATCAGGATCTCGGAGGGTCTAACCCGGTCCCGTCGCACGGGCGCGGTCGCGACAGAAGGCACAGCAGTGGCTCTATTTCATTAGGTGTTCCAACGTCACCAGAGACGTTGCAGATTTCTACAGCGGGGGGGGGGGCGTTCTAACGAGTTTTGTCACGGTCTGGCGTGGAGGCGCCAACGCACAGGGTCGGAGAGAGCCGCAGAGGGTTGTAGAACAGCCAGCTCTGTGGTGGGCACTAACAAGGGCATCTTCCGAATGTGCCCCTTCAAAAAGCAGCACCATCTGGGAACATGCCCCCTTCTCATTACTGGCATCAGGGAGGGGGTACAGGAGCCTGAAGACCCACACTCAACGACTCAGGAACACCATCTCCCCGACTCCCCACACACCATCAGATTTCTGAATGTCGTCCTCTTTTGCACTCTGTTTTTTTTGCAACACAGTAATATTTCATATTCTGAATCAGAAAATGGCATGAGACCGTATCTAGGAGTTAGGTTACCTTCGAACTAGTTATGAATATATGGATCATCATTGCTCGTGCATGTTCTGGGGGTTATGCTATATGGCCAAATATTAATTTCAGCCACTGACTTCAACGACCAATCTTTGGACCTGAATATGGATTGTAGATTAAATTTAAAGTGCAGCCCTGGGTAACAGTTTCCTGGAGCTGTGGACACCAGTTAATTAAAAATCAGACAACGCTGATCAACATTCATTTTGGGTGTCTGGAGTGGGGGTGCGAAGGGGGAGGTGTGAGAGTTGAGTGTCATTCAGAGGAAGCTTTGTAGATACATTGTAGGTATGGAATTGTCCTTTGACCTTTAGCATATAAAACGTCATGCAATGTTGGGTCGAGCAGGCCTCTTCCTCCGCAACGGTCACAGTACGATGGCTGCTGCTCGTTTTTTGTTGAATAAGCCACCTCTGTATCCATTAGCTTCAGTGTTACTGACAGCAGTTCTTTTCGTGGCAGCAGGCATAGCAAATTACTCTCATTCATTTATTACTGTTGTGTCATATGACATCATTATATGCCATGTCGTATGACATCATCATTATATGCTGTGTCATATGACATCATCATTATGTGCCATGTTGTATGACATCATCATTATGTGTCGTGTTGTCTGACATGGGCAATCATGGTCTTTCCATGGTCCTGACATATTTTTCTACAGAAGTGGTTTGCCATTGCCTTCTTCTGGGCAGTGTCTTCACCAGATGGGTGAGCACCCCACCCCCCCACCCAGCCATCATCAATGCTCTTCAGAGATTGTCTGCCTGGAGTCAGTGGTCACATAACCAGGACCAGTGATCTCGTACGACCATCCACCTCCTGCTCCCATGGCTTCACAAGACCCTGATCGAGGGTGCGGGGCTAAGAGCAGGGGCTACACCTTGCCCAAGGGAGGTCTGCAGGCTAGCGGAGGGAAGGTTCGCCTCACACCTCCTCTGGTAGAGACGTATCTCCAAAATTATTCTGTTAGAATAAAAACAGTGCTAAAAGAGAGGAAAATGTTGAGTTAGTATTCGTGAGTTGATGAAATCGGACGGCAGGGGGGAAGAAGCTGATTCTGAAATGTTGAATTCGGGTCGTTGGGCTCCTGTGCCTCCTCCGTGATGGTGGTAATGCGAAGAGGGCGTGTCCTGGATGGTGAGGGTCCTTAATAATGGACGCTGCCTTCTCGAGGCATCAGCTTTTGCAGATGTCCTCGATGGTGGGGCGGGGTAGTGCCCGTGATAGAGATGGCTGAGTTTACGACCCTCTGCAGCCTCTAGCAATCCTGGGCACTGGAGCCTCAGCCCCAGACGGTGATGCAGCCGGTCAGAGTGCTCTCCTCCGTAACGTCGGCAGAAATTTGCTGGTGACGTACCCGATCCACTCTGGCTCCTAATGAAGCAGGGGGTGCCGCCGTGCCTTTCCTGGTGACTGTATCGAAGCGTTGGGCCCCGGGATGGGTCCTCTGAGATGCCGACGCCCAGGAACTTGACTCCTCAGCGAGGCCTGGAGCGATTTCCCCTTCCTGAAGTCCGCACTGTCCTGCGCCGTACCCCTGGCGCAAGTCGACAAATTTCACAACCCACGTCAATGGCAATAAACCTGATTCTTATTCCTTGCTGTCCGACAGAATGTGGAATGCTCCAACACCCGTACAGGCCCTTCGGCCCACATATACGTCACTGAGGCGCGTGAGACCTTCGCACGCTGCCATATTTGTCACCGTGGAGCGGAGAGCGAGTTTGTAAACCTGGCGGGAGCAAAGGATGCTAAGAATGGCGGAGGGTGGTGAGGGGTGTGGGACGTACGGCAGCGAAGGTGTGCCAGGGGTGGGTACAGACACACCCAGCCCTGAGACACCGGGCAAGTTCATTCGATTCCAAACAATTGGTTTATTGATCATTATAGAATGCCTCTCTGGTGCCTCCCTCTCCCTTCCCCTTTTCCCAACCATGACTCCCCTCTCCCTGCCCCCTTCCCACTCTCAGTCCACAATAGAGACCCAGATCAGAAGCAGGTTCATCATCACTCACACCTGTCATGACATTATTTTTATTCCTGAAACAGCAGTACAGTGTAATACATAAAATTACAACAGCACTGGGCAGAAGTCTTAGACATCCTAGCTGTACGTGGTGTAGAACACCTTGGAAAACTCATTAGATTAGATTATGAAGACACGCAGTCCTCTTTTTTTGTCATTTAGTAATGCATGCGTTAAGAAATGATACAAATTAATCCTGCTTGGCAAGGCCTTCTCGTGTCCCCTTCTAGCTCTCCTGTCCACTCTGCAGCTCCTTCCTGGCTATCTGACTCTCTGGAGCCCGGGCTGATCCTTACTTCCTAAACCTTAAACTGAACATAGAACAGAGTCCAGGAACAGGCCAATCGGCCCACAATGTTATGCTTAACCATCCAGAAAGCAAATGAAAAACACCCCAACACTAATCTCTCCTACCGACACCAGGTCCATATCCCTCCATCTTCCTCACATCCATGTGCCTATCCGAACGTCTCTTAAAAAACCTCTAATGTATTTGCCCCTATCACCATACCAGGCAGTACATTCCAGGCGTCCAGCACTCTCTGAGTAAGAAGTTGGCCCCTCACATTTCCCCCCGTCCCACACCTCACCTTCAATGCACGCCCTCTGGTATTAGACGTATCAACCCTGGGAAACAGATACTCCCTGTCAACTCTATCTATGCCTCTCATAATCTTAAAAACCTCTATCCGATCTCCCATCAGCCTCCGGCTCTCCAGAGAAAACTTGGAAAACTAAATAAGCGTTGCAACACAGACAAAATGCTGGGAGAACTCGGCAGGTCGGGCAGCATCTGTGGAAAAGAGTAAACTGTCGACGTTTTGGGCCGGGACCCTTCGGCAGGACCTGCGTTTCCAGCATCTGCAGATTTTCTCTTGTTTGTGGTTGGAAAATTGTTTCTGTCTCTTGACTACGATGTCCCACGAGGTTCCTTCACCCTACTGTCCTTTCCCCTGCCTCGGTGGGACAGACCGACGCACAACCCCCGGGCTCCCTCAAGGAGTTCCACCGCGTGCATTCCCGCCAGCGCACCCCATCCCCAATTTGTGACCCACTGCTCCCGCCTGACAGCAGGACTCTCGGTTTTCCTCGACTCCCCGACCCCACCTCCCCCAGCCCTGGGCCCGAAAGGGTCACTCACCTGAGCTGGTCGGCCGGGGCGCTCGTCACCGCCTGCTCCGAGTTCGGACGCAGCCTCTGCAGTTTGTGGCTCAGGTTTTCCAGCTGGTTACTCAGCTGTTGTGTTTTCAGTTTCTCGTTCAACAGCTCCTGTGGTGGGGGGGGGGGGAATAGACGCAGAGATGGATGCATATGCAAGTCTCTTTACGTCCTGCCATCAGGCAGAACCATTGGGCAGGGTAAGGCTTCTTCCCCCAGGCCGTGAGACCTCTGAACACCCCACTCTCACCCAGATCACATTATTTACGACGGCGCCAATACCAATACCAGTAACGTGCACTTTATAAAAGCAAGGAGATAATGCTGAGCCTTTATAAGACACCAGTCAGGCCGCACTTGGAGTATTGTCAACAGTTTTGTGCCCCATATCTCAGAAAGGATGTGTTATCATTGGAGAGAGTCCAGAGGAGGTTCACGAGGATGATTCTGGGAGTGAAGGGGTTAACATGTGAGGCGCGTTTTGTGGCTTTGGGCCTGTACTCACTGGAATTTAGAGGAATGCAAGGGAATCTCATTGAAACCTACCGAATGTTGAAAGGATTAGATGGGGTGGATGTAGAGAGGATGTTTCCTATGGTAGGGGTACCCAGAACTAGACGACACAGCCTCAAAATTGAGGGACGACCTTTTAGAACAGAGGTAAGGAGGTTTTTTTTCAGCCAGAGAGTAGTGAGTCTGCCACAGACTGCGGTGGAGGCCAGGTCCGTGGGTATATTTAAGGCGGAAGTTGACCGTTTCCTGATCGGTCAGGACATCAAAGGATATGGTGAGAAGGCAGGTGTATGGGATTGAGTGGGATCCGGGATCAGCCATGTTGGAATGGCGGAGCAGACTCGATGGGCTGAATGGCCTAATTCTGCTCCTCTGTCTTATGGTTTACTTGTACATCTGTAAAATATTTTCTATCCGTTAAATGATTGTGTTAAGAATATTTCATGTGTTGTATGGGACATACGGTGCGAGCTTTGCCCACTGGTCCTGGAGGAACATTGTTTTGTTTAGCGGTGTACGTGCGTACTGTTGAATAACAATAAACTTGAACTTACATCACATGCAAACGCACACACACATACGCACATACGCACACATGCAAACGAGCATTTTTTCACGCACGTATACGTGCTCAGAGACACACTCAGAATTAGATTCACTTACTTCTCGAAACATACAGAGGAGTGTGTCGTTTGCATTAATGATACAACACTTAGTCATGTCATCTGCAGAAATTCTCTGGTGACTCAGTAATAGTTGGGCGTATAAAGGGAGGATGGGAGGGTGAACACAGGGCCCTGGTGGAGGACTTTGTCAAATGGTGCAAGCTGAATCATCTGCAGCTCAACATCAGTAAGCCAAAGGAGATGGCGATGGACTTCAGGAGGACTGAGCCGGCCCTGCTCCCTGTTACTATTGATGGTGAGGACCTACAAGTACCTGGGGGTGCACCTGGACGATAGACTTGAGTGGAACACCAACACAGAGGCTGTGTACTAGAAGGGCCAGAGTCGCCTCTACTTCCTGAGGAGACTGAGGTCCTTTGGAGTGTGCAGGCCTCTCCTTCACATGTTCTACCAGTCTGTTGTTGCCAGTACAGTCTTCTATGCGGGTGGTGTGCCGGGGCAATGACATCAACACGGGTGATGCCAACAGGCTCAGTAAACTGATTACAGAAACTGGCTCTGTTATAGGAGTCAAACCGAGCACACTGGGGGCTGTGGTAGAACAAAGAAAATCCTGGCAATTCCCAACAATGTTTCTCACCCTCTGCGTGCCAGCTTGGCTGAACAGAGGAGCACTTTCAGTACCAGACTGAGACAACTGCACTGCTCCAAAGAGCGATATGAGGTCATTTTTACCCCTGGTCATTAGGCTCTATAATGAGTCAACCTATCACCGGGGAAGTGATGACCCCCTCCTGTTAGACTGTTTGAGGCAACTTATTTTTTATTCTTTCTTACTTCTCTTCTAATATTTGTATATCTGTGTGCTTGTAATGCTACTGTGGCGCTGTAATTTCCTTTGGGATCAATAAAGTACCTACTTAACTGTCTAATGACTAACATTCCTGAGGGTGTACAACACATGCCAGCGCCAACATGCCATACCCACAATGCTCATCAGAACAACACAGAGCACAGCAAGAAACAAAGCAACAACAGCAAACAAGCCCCCATTCCTCCCTCCCACACACGCACATACACAACCCTCTAACCCCAGGACAGGCCTCTGGCCTCCAACCTCCAGTGGACTCACATCTCAGGGCTCCGGTCATCGGGCTGTGACTACTGGTCTTCCGATTGACCTGTGGGATTCTGTCTGCAGTATCAACCCTGGGACTCACCAATGACCTGAAACTCCAGGCCTCCAGCTCTGGAGTCACTGGACACTAGGCCTCGAACTCTGGAGTCGCCAATGATAGGACCCTGAACACTAGGCCTCGAGTTCCAGAATCGCCAATGACAGGACCCGGAACACTAGGCCTCGTGCTCCAGACTCGCTAATGACAGGACCCAGAACACTAGGCCTCGTGCTCCAGACTCGCTAATTACAGGACCCTGAACACTAGGCCTCGTGCTCTGGACTCGCCAATTACAGGACCCTGAACACTAGGCCTCGTGCTCCATACTCGCTAATTACAGGACCCTGAACGCTAGGCCTTGTGCTCTGGACTCGCCAATTACAGGACCCTGAACACTAGGCCTCAAGCTCCAGACCTGCCAATGACAGGACCATAAACACTAGGCCTCGAGTTCCAGACTCGCCAATGACAGAACCCCGAACACTAGGCCTCAAGCTCCGGACCCGCCATTGACAGGACCCTGAACACTAGGCCTGAAACAGCAATTTCAGCGACACGTGTACCTGGGTCAGTTCAGAGGCCATCATGCCTCCTGCCAGCACAGAGCACCGATCCCGGAACCTACCGACGGCTTGCTGACGTGTTGGGCAGGGAGTTTGGTGGAGGGGCCACCAGAGAGGGGCTCATCCTAGCTGATCTGTTACCCTGACATCCAACACCCGCATTTGACTAATTCCCCCACATCCCCTCTCCCTAACTCCCAACCTTACACCTAACTCCCCTCTCTGTCCCCAAAACCATCTCTACGGACCGAAACAAATCCCTAAGATTCGGCTAAGTGTGAGTCGTGACCTCCACAGGGACGTGGATACACACACAGATGGGTACACGCATACACACACTAACGAACATACTTCATGCGTGTATAGGTGCCCATATGCAAAAACTTTGACAAACTTCTGTAGATGTGTAGTGGGGAGTGTATTGACTGGCCTGGTATGGAAACACCTTGAACGGAAAACCCAACAAAAGGTGGTGGATCTGAACAGTAGGCCTCGAGCTCCAGACTCTCCAGTGACAGGACCACAAACACTAGGCCTCAAGTTCCAGACTTGCCAATGACAGGACCCTGGCCCTGTCAATCACGGGTAAAGCCCTCCCAACCATTGAGCACATCTACATGAAACGCCGTCGTAGGAACGCAGCGTCCATCATCAGAGATCCCCACCATGGGCCTCAGCCTCCTTACCTCTCGCACCGAGGCCAGCTGTCCCTGCTCGGTCGCCAGCCGCCGTGCCAGCCCTGCGCTCTCGGCCTCCAGCTCGGCCAGGCTGCCGAGCAGTTCGCCAACCCGGCCGGCCTCGGCCACCAGTCGCCGGTTTTCCTGCTCCAGCCGGAGGATGCGGGCGTTCTGCTCGTCCAGCGAGGCCTCCAGCACACCGGCCTGCTGCCTCAGGCGCCGTGCCTCCTTCTCCAGCTGCCGCTTCTCCTTCTCGGCCTGGGCCGAGGCCTCGCCCAGCACCTCCTTCTCCTGCTCCAGGCGCCGGGCCGCCGCCCAGCCCTCCTCGGCCTCCCTCTGCCTCCGCTGTGCCTCCGCCTCGGCCGCCTCGGCCTCCCGCTCCAGCTCGGAGACGCGGCCCTCGGCCCGCTCCAGGGCCCGGGCCTGCCGCCGGGCCTCGGCCCGCAGCGCCTGGCAGGCCGACTCCAGCTCCTGGGAGCGGGCTAGCGAAGCCCGGAGGGAGCCTGCCTTCTTCCGCAGCTGTTCCCTCTCCCTCGCCAGCTCTGCCCTCTCTGCCTCTAGGGCTTGTCGGGCCTCCTCCTCCTCCTCGGTCTGGTGAGTCTCCAGGACCCTGGTCAGCCTGTGGCCCTCCTCCTCCTTCTCCTCTGGCCCACAATAACTCTCTGGGGCCTTGCCACAGTCCTGGTTCTCCACCACTGCCACCTCCCTTGTGGCCTCACTGTGGTCCCGGGTCTCCTCCTCCGGGGCCGTACAATGCCTGCAGCTTTCCTCCTCCAGACCCTCAGGGGCCTCGCTGCAGTCCTGGTTCTCCAGTCCTGCATCACTTCCTCCGGGCCCCTCGGCAGCTGCCAGCCCCCCTCCTCCTCTTTCTTCGGGCCCTCCGGCGCCCCGCCGGGGTCGCGTGGCCCCTCCCCCTCCGGGGCCCAGCGCAGCCTGCGGCCTTCCTCCGCCTGCGGCTCCCGCCGACCCTCAGGGGCCGCCTCCACCTTCGGCAGCTCCAGGCCCGGGCTTGGGTCCCCGCCCAGGCCGGGCCGCGCCTTCTCCCGCTCCGGCCCCTCGCGCTTCTCCCCCGGATCCTCCAGCTCTGGCCGGCTCGGCGGCGATGGCGGCCCGCTCCGCCCCTGCGGTTGGCCGCCAGGTGCGGCCTCGGATCCGGGCTGGGGTCGCTGCCCCTGGAGGGCCGAGGACGGTGCTAGGCGAGTGATCTCCAGCCTCAGCTCCTGGACCTGTGGGGGGGGGGGGACAGGGAAATGGGGTGGTCAGAAATGGCAGCTGTCACTCGGGGGGGGGGTGAGGGCGGCGTTGGGGGTGAAATACTTCAAACGGTAATGCTTTATGCCACAAAAAAATTACAAATTTCACAGCAGGGATGATAAACCCGATTCTGATCTTTCGGTCCGGATGAGGGGCTCTCAACACAAAATGTCACCAGTCCCCTTCCCTGCACAGACGCTGCCCGACCCACTGAGTTTCTCAGCAGGCTGCTTATTTTTGCTAAAGGATCCCACACGACCTCTTCACCACATTGCCCACCTTTATGGAACCCGAGGCTTGTTCAATGCTCCCTCCGACCCTGACGTTCACTGTGGATATCATAAGCTACAGGAGCAGAAGTAGGCCGTTCAGCTCATCGAGTCTGCTGGAGCGTTTGATTAGGGTGCCCTCTTACAGAGTCATAGAAAAGTACGGTACAGAAACGGGACCTTCGGCCCATCTAGTCCCTGCTGAACCATCGACCTTCACCGGGACCATATCCCTCCATACCCCTCCCATCCATGCACCTACTCAAATCTCTCGAGCGTTGAAGTCGAGCCCACGTGCACAACCTGCGCCGGCAGCTCGTCCCCCACCCTCGCGGCCGCGGAAGTGCGTCCGTAGCCCTGAAGCCTCTGTGAATTTGCGACTTATGTGAAACGTGACATGACAAATTGGAACCTGCGTCACCCCCAGAGTGCTGTGCTGGCTTGGACTGAGGCTTACAAGAAGCCTGTATGTGTGTGTGCGTGCGTGTGTGTGTGTTTTATGGTAGGAGGTGTATTTATGATGAGGGATGTTCTGACAACAGGGGAAAACAGGAAATGCCCGTCATGGGGGGAAGAAGCCTCAAAAAGGGTAAATAGTCTGATTAACCAAACAGATGGGAATAAGGGAGAAGTATCATTAAGGTATATTAGAAGACCTAGCTAAACGGTACCCTCTGAGTGAAGAAGATTCCCCCCCCACATCTTCCCCTTAAACTTTTCCTCTCTCTCATCCTTTCTTGTTTAACTCTCCTCTGCTTGCTTGTACTTTTATGTAATCATCTAAATACATGCGTGATTATTCAGCGAATTTCCCAATAATTATGGAGGAGCTGCTTGGGTACTTGTCTACAAACGTCTTAGCAGGATTTGAATCGGGATATTTTAAAGTTTAATGTTATTGGAAGGTGATGCAATTGGCGGAAGTGTACATAATTCTCAACAACCGACGTTGAGTTGGGGGTTTCACTTTAAGGACGATGGTCTGACGCGATGATGTAATTATGTAAAGTACTTTTACCGCCTGCTAAGTTCTGTGTTGGTTTGTCAATAAAAGTGAGTTGTTGCATTTCCCTTAAACTTAAAATGCCTCTGCCATATTTTTATGAATATTTGCATTATCTCTGGATTTTTTTGTTCTGAATACGAGAAGACCACGGCTACTTTCTCATTTGTTCTCCCATCTCCTCTTCCCTCCAACACTTAATCAGCCAGTTTTGTGCATTATTCTCGAACCATTAGATTGCAAAAGTTTCACGATCCAACGGGAGTTCGAGCCCCTGATTTGCCGCGGAGGAGACTGACGGATTGGATGGGTGATGGGCCCCAAGCACCCGTTGCCCACCCATCCTGGTGAGACCCCACCTGGAGTACTGTGTACAGTTTTGGTCTCCAAATTTGAGGAAGGACATTCTTGCTATTGAGAGTGCAGCGTCGGTTCACGAGGTTAATTCCCAGGTCTGTCATATGCTGAAAGATTGGAGTGACTGGGCTTGTATACTCTGGAATTTAGAAGGATGAGGGGGGATCTGATTGAAACAGTTAAGATTATTAAGGGATTGGACACGCTGGAGGCAGGAAACATGTTCCCGCTGAGGGGCGAGTCCAGAACCAGAGGCCACAGTTTAAGAATAAGCGGTAGGCCATTTAGAATGGAGTTGAGGAAAAACTTTTTCACCCAGAGGGTGGTGGATATATGGAACGCTCTGCGTCAGAAGGCAGTGGAGGCCAAGTCTCTGGATGCTTTCAAGAAAGAGATGGATAGAGCTCTTAAAGATAGCGGAATCAAAGGTTATGGGGAGAAGGCAGGAACTGGATACTGATAGTGGATGATCAGCCATGATCACAGTGAATGGCGGTGCTGGCTCGAAGGGCCGAATGGCCTACTCCTGCACCTATTGTCTATTGTCTCAAGGTGTGTCCCGATACCTCACGGTTCCAGTCCTCCCGCAGCGTCCGCAGACACTCCTCAAGCCGCGATTTCTCCGCCAGTAGTTCGGAGTTGTGCAGCTCCGCGTCCCGCACGCCCTCCTTCTCGGAATCCAGCTGGGATTGGAGTCTTTCCAGCTGCAGAGGGAGCGAAACAGAGTGAGGGGCAGTGTGTCTGTGTGTGTGTCTCCCCGCACCACCCCCGCGGCTCCCGCTCTCCCCTTACCGCCGTCTGCAGTTGCTGCCGCTCCTGCTCCAGGCCGGCAATCCTGGCGCTGCTGCTGATGTCAGCAGCCCTGAAGCTCTGCCGCAGCTCCTCGTGCCTGCGCCGCAGCTCCTGGTTCTCCCGCTCCAGCTGCACCAGCTGCCGTGTGGCCGCCTCGCCCACCTCCTCGCTGAGGGGCTTCGCGGTACCTGCGGCGTGGACAGGACACCTGATTGGCGGCCGCTGTGCCCGCGCCGTCCCGTCGGTGCCAAACCCCTGTCATCGCCCTTTCCTCCTCCTCCTCTCCCAGACCTCCACTCTCCTCCCTCTGTATCTCCCCTACAACCCCACCCCTCTGAAAAATCTTCACCACCCCCTCCCAACTGGCTTCATGAGGGGACTCGGCAAACCAGGAGAAGGGGTTCATCTTGTCGACCACGACTAACACCAGCTATCGGGACGGTGTGGAGGGAGATTCACTCTGTGTCCGACCCCGGGAGTGTGTGATGGGACGGTGCGGAGGGAGCTTCACTCTGTGTCCGACCCCGGGAGTGTGTGATGGGACGGTGCGGAGGGAGCTTCACTCTGTGTCCGACCCCGGGAGTGTGTGATGGGACGGTGCGGAGGGAGCTTCACTCTGTGTCCGACCCCGGGAGTGTGTGATGGGACGGTGCGGAGGGAGATTCACTCTGTGTCCGACCCCGGGAGTGTGTGATGGGACGGTGCGGAGGGAGATTCACTCTGTGTCCGACCCCGGGAGTGTGTGATGGGACGGTGCGGAGGGAGATTCACTCTGTGTCCGACCCCGGGAGTGTGTGATGGGACGGTGCGGAGGGAGATTCACTCTGTGTCCGACCCCGGGAGTGTGTGATGGGACGGTGCGGAGGGAGATTCACTCTGTGTCCGACCCCGGGAGTTTGTGATGGGACGGTGCGGAGGGAGTTTCACTCTGTGTCCGACCCCGGGAGTTTGTGATGGGACGGTGCGGAGGGAGTTTCACTCTGTGTCCGACCCCGGGAGTTTGTGATGGGACGGTGCGGAGGGAGTTTCACTCTGCGTCTGACCCCGGGAGTGTGTGATGGGACGGTGTGGAGGGAGCTTCACTCTGTGTCTGACCCCGGGAGTGTGTGACAGGACGGTATCCAGCCATACGTCAGACCCCCCCCTTACCTTCCCCGTGCGCGAGCTCCTCGGAGAGTGGCCCTGCTGTCCATGTTGTTTCCGCTGCCTTGTCCAGTCTCTCGTTCACCTCGGCCTTGAGGCTGAGGTTGATGTCCAGGAGCTCCTCGATCCTTTGCCTGTCATTCTCCCGCTCCTGAAAGAGGGGGGAAGGTCTGCTGTGAAACCGGTGCCCGACAGTTCCCAACGTTACTCGAGTTGACATTCTGGGCACTTTTAACTAGTTCAATTAACTGTCTGGACAGCCTTTCACAATATCTCCGTACATGTGACGATTATAATCCGGGGTGACCCAGTAGCGTAGTGGTTAGCACAACGGTTTACAGTACAGACGACCTGGGTTCGATTCCCGGCACTGCCTGTCCGTTCTCCCCATGACAGCTTGGGTTTCCCCCGGGTGCTCCCATTTCCTCCCACAGTCCAAAGGCCGGCAGGTTAATTGGTGATTGTAAATTGTCCCGTGATTAGGTTACTGGGTTAAATCGTGGAGGTGGTGGGGTGGTTGAAGGTTTGAATAAATATCTCAGTGAAATACTGGAGCCTCAGTGAAGCAGACAGCAGAATCAGAGCCCACCCGCCACGGACATTCCCTCTCCTCTCCCATCAGGCAGAAGGTACGAAAGCCCGAAAGCACGTCCCACCTGTCCCAAGGACAGATCCTACCCCGCTGTTACCAGATTCTTGAAGGGATCTCTCGTATGTTGAAGGTGACCTGCGCCTTTCTGTCTGCCTGCCTGTGTTGCACTTTCTCCTTTACTGTGACGCTCCATTCTGCGTTCTGATTCAGAAGCAGCTTGATCATCGCCGACAGGCGGTGAAGTTTGCTGTGTCCCAAAACGTAGACATTACATAGGGTATATCATTAAATAAGCAGAGCGAAAAGTCGTGAGGTAGTGTTCACCGTTTCAATGTCCATTCGGAAATCGGATGGCAGAGGGGAAGAAGCTGTTCCTGAATCGTTGAGTGTGTGTCTTCAGGCTCCTGTACCTCCCTCCTGATGGTGGCAATGAGAAGAGAACATGTCCTGGGTGATGGGGGTCCTTAATGATGGACGCTGCCTTTCTGAGGCACCGTGCTTTGAAGATGTCCTCGATGGTAGGGAGGCTAGCGCCCATGAGGGAGCTGGCTGAGTGAACAACCCTCTGCGGCTTCTGTCAGACTCCTGAATGGTCCGCTCGTTGGCTGAAGATGGACCCTCTATCTCCCAATCGGCCTCCCCGTGACCCTCGCATTTTGTCTGCCTGCATCGCACTTTCTCTCTCACTCTAACACTATAATCTGCTCCCTGTTTTTCCTTCTGTACTTCCACGCGGAATTGATCGAGGCCCCGGAGCCCAACGAAGCAACAGAACCCAGTGTTCGGGTGATGGTTTATGCGCCGGGCCGGATTGAAGAGGTCAGGGCCTCAGGGCCTCAGCCGAGGGCCGGGCCAGTTCACTGCCCCGCGACGTTAACTCGGCTCTGCGCTGACCTGAGGCCCCGTGTCAGTGGATGTCGGTTCCGTTTGCCTTATGTCTGCACGATTTGGTTCTTTTTTGTCCCCCTGCACACTGGGAGTTTGACAGTCCACTTTTTTCTTTATAGAAAACTGGGTTCCTTTGGGTTTCTTGGTTTTGTGGCAGCCTGTAAGAAGCTGAAGGTCAAGAGGCGTAGTAAATGTACTTTGAACTTTGACCTGCCTGGATGGAACGCCGAGAAAAGCTTCGCACTGGACCCCGGTCCATGACAACACTTAAACCATTTAGGGACCTTCTGGCACAGAGGACAGTCTCCGGTGAAATACACCCCTCCTCATTAGAGTCGGCTCGTCATCATCACATAAAAGACAACGGAAAGATTATAAAGTTTAGCTATATGTGACACAGATACCTCCAAGAGGACCACAACCTTGTCGTAGGGTTTGGAACCTCGCCTGCCTTAATGACCCGGAGAGCCCTGCTGGCTGGGGTCAGGGCTTTGTGCTTTGGCTCTAGGTAGGGTCACTCATGCCGAACAGGGTCAAAGGGTAGAGGTCAGACTAAGAGTGGTCCACTGGTCCTCCAGGTTTGCTGGTTCAGCTCAGGACCAACAACCCTGACTGGTCAGACAAAACTGTTACAGAAACAGCAATGAAGAATCCTCCTACATCTGAGTGTGACGGTATTCCTGAGTCTCCACCCGGGACTTGCGTGACTGACGGTAGCGAAAACCGAGAGGAAGCTACTGGCACGAGGAGGGAAGCCCCGAACCCCGCCAGAGATGGAGGAACTTCATCGCTACCCCAAACGCCGGTGGGGTAACGGCCAGTGGGGACATCTGTCACGTGCGCAGCGAAGCGCGCCAAATCAAACCGCAAGTGGCGGCCCGCGTCTGGCCTTCCCCGCAACTCGCTAACGCTCTCCGGTACGTCCCTAGCAACCCAGGAACCCCCGCAGGGAACCCGCGCGGTCGCAGGGAGAATGCACAAACCCCCTTACGCACCGCGGCGGGAAGGGCGTGGCTCCAGCCGCCACTGCACCCTGCGGGCCCCGTTATGTTGAAGTTGTATCAGACGTTGGTGAGGCCTAATTTGGAGTATTGTGTGCAGTTTTGGCCTACAGGAAAGATGTAAATAAGGTTGAACGAGTACAGAGAAAATTTACAAGGATGTTGCTGGGTCTGGAGGACCTGAGTTATAAGGAAAGGTTGAACAGGTTAGGACTTTATTCCTTGGAACGTAGAAGATTGAGAGGAGATTTGACAGAGGCATACAAAATTATGAGGGTAAATGCAAGCAGGCTTTTTCTGCTGAGTTTGGGCGGGACTGCACCCAGAGGTCATGGGTTAAGGGTGAAAGGTGAAAAGTTTAAGGGGAACATGAGGGGAAACTTCTTCACTCGGAGGGTGGTGGGAGTGTGGAACGAGCTGCCAGCACAAGAGGTGGACGTGAGCTCAGTTTCAACGTTTAAGAGAAGTTTGGATAGGACGTGGACGGTCGGGGTGGTCCCGGTGCAGGTGGATGGGAGTGGGAAGTTTAAGTGGTCCGGCACGGACTCGGTGGGCCGAAGGGCCTGTTTCTGTGCCGTGCTCCCCTGCGACTCCGAGCGGAACGCACGAGAGGCATCAAAGAGACTCCTCAGCAGGTGCACGGGGTTTCGGGCTGCGTGGGAGGGAAGGGTTGGATTGACGGCGGGGGAGGCTAACACGTTGGCACAACATTGTGCTCCTGTTGTGACTGTGATCTGAGTCATCGGCGAGGCACCGAAGCGGCTGAGACGAGAATCCTCATTCGTCACGACAAGCAGGCTTTCTTCTCGGGACCCTCTCGGTAAACTCAAAGTGCCGCACGTTTTTCACACCCTTAAGAGCAACGGTAACAATCTATGACTCAACACAGTCTCAATCATCACAATGACATTGTCTCCTTCAGTATTTAGAGTCTGACAATATTTCCTTTCAGGTTTAAACCTACAAGGGGAGAGAGCCCAGGAGAAGCTTCTTCCCCTCTGCCATCTGATTTCTGAATGGACATTGAACCCGTGAACACTGCCTCATTACCTTCCTTTTCACTATTTAATTTAACTATTTAATAAATATTCCCACTGATATTCACAGCCTTCCCTCTATCATCATGTATTGCATTGTACTGCTGCCACAAAGTTAACAAATTTCACCACATGTGCTGGTGATAATAAACCAGATTCAGATGTTCAGACCAGGGGGCTCCAAAAGCTCCTGATGACAGAGATCGCAGACACCCAAAATTAACGCCACGGGAGCTGGCTCTGATGAGGCAACTATCCACAAGACCATGAGCCATTGGAGCAGAATTAGGCCATCCGGCCCATCGAGTCTGCTCCACCATTCAATCATGGCTAATCTTTTTTTTTTATCTCCTCCTCAACCCCAGTTCCCGGCCTTCTCCCCGTAACCTTTGATGCCGTGTCCAATCAAGAACTCATCAATCTCTGCCTTAAATACACCCAATAAGCTGGCCTCCACCACTGCACGTGGCAACAAATTCCACAAATTCACCACCCTCTGGCTAAAGAAATTTCTCCGCACTCTGTTTTGAAAGGGCGCCCCTCTATCCTGAATCTGCGCCCTCTTGTCCTAGACTCTCCCACCGTGGGAAGCATCCTTTCCACATCTACTCTGTCTAGGCCTTTCAACATCTGAAAGGTTTCAATGAGATCCCCCCTCATCCTTCTGAATTCCAGCGAGTACAGACCCAGAGCCATCACACATCCCTTGTATGATAACCGTTTCATTCCCGGAATCATCATCGTGAACCTCCTCTGGACCCTCTCCAATGCCAGCACATCTTTTCTTAGATGAGGGGCCCAAAACTCAAGCTGAGGCCTCACCAGTGCCTGACAAAGCCTCAACTACTGATACAGCAAATATGCTTGAGGCGCGATCCGACAATATCGGACTGGTCCGCGAGCTTCCTTGGACTCAAGGTTTGCTGTTAAGGGCAAGACAGTAACAGTGTTGCTGGGCAGAGGGTCCAAGTTCATCGCGCCCTGAAAGCGGCTGCACGGATCGATAAGGTGGTCGAGAAGGCTCCTTTGCCTTTAACAGGCGGGGCGTTGAGTTCAAAGGCCAGGAGGTTATGTCCCAGCTTTTTAAAAGCTCTGTTAGGCCACACCAGGAGTATTGCAGACAATTCTGCCCCCCGTTATTTATAGATTGCGATTGGGTGTGGAACCCGCTGCCCGGCAAACCGCCGATTTAACCCCAGCCAAGTCACAGGACGATTTACAGTGACTGATTAACCTCCCAACCGGTACGTCGTTAGACTGCGTGGGAGGAAACCGGAGCACCTGGGGGAAACCCACGCGGTCACGGGGAGAACGTACAAACTCCCCACAGGCAGTGACAGGAATCGAACCCGGGTCGCCTGCACTGTAAACCGTCGTGCTGACCACTATGCCACACCCCGCCCCCCCCGGACATATTCAGAGTACAGTGCGGAGGAACAGAGAGATCTTGGTCTCCAACTTCAGAGTTCCCTCAAAGTTGATGTGCAAGCTGACAGGGCGGTTATGAAGGCCTTTGGTCTGTTGCCCTTTACTCGGTGGGAATTGAGTTCGAGAGCCGTGAGATAATGTTGCAGCTCTATAAAACCCCGGCTAGGGCCACACTTGGAGTTCTGTCGCCTCATTATGGGAAGGACGTGGAAGCTCCAGAGAGGCTGCCGAGGAGATTTACCGGGATTGGAGAGCACGCCTTATGAAGATCGGCCAAGGGAGCCAGGACTTTTCCCTCAGGAGCAGAGGAGGGCGGGAGGCGTACAAGAGGGCGTAGCGGTTACCGTGACACTATCACAGGTCGGGGCTGCTCTGGAGCTCTGAGTTGAGTGAGGAGTTTGTACGTTCTCCCTGCGAACCGCGTGGGTTTCCTCCGGGGGCTCCAGTTTCTCCCCACAGCCCAAAGACCAAACAGTTGTTGGGTTAGTTGGTCAGTGTAGATTGTCCTCGTGTTAAGTAGGTGGGTTTCTGGGTGGTGCGGCTCATTGATAAGAGGCCTGGATCGAGCGGACAACCCGACTTTTTCCCAGGGCGGAGATGGCTAACACGAGGGGTTGTAATTTTAAGGTGGTTGGGGGGGACGGGATATGGGAGGTGTCAGAGAGGTCTTTTTTTTTTACACAGAGAGTGGTGGGTACGTGGAACTCCCTCCCAGGGGTGGTGGTAGGAGCAGAGACATCAGGGGAATTTAAGAGACTCCTAGATGGGTGAAAGAAAAATGGAGGGCCAATAAGGAGGGCGGGTGGGGTGGGTGGAGATACATTGCTACCAGAGGAGGTGTGAGGCACTCCGTCCCTCCGCTAGTCTGCAGGTCACTCTTGGGCAAGGTGTCACACTTGCTTAGCCTCTCCCTGAACAGGGTCACGTGAAGCCGTGGGCACAGGTGGTGGATGGTCGTACGAGCAGCCGGTGCAGTCACAAGCCCTGATTATGCAACCACTGACGACAGGCGGACAAACTCTGAAGAGTATTGATAGTGGCTTGGGGGGGGCATCACTGGTCTTGTGAAGTCACTGCCCAGAAGGACACAATGGCAAACCAGTTCTATGGTAAAATTTGCCAAGAACAATCATGGAGAGACGATGGTCACCCATGTCACATGACACATAATGATGATGTCATACGACACGGCACATAAAGATGATGTCATATGACACAGCCCACAATGAAGTCATATGACACAGCCCATAATGATGTCATATTACATGATACAATGATGTCATATGACACAGTGCATAATGATGATGTGTAGAGGGGAAGGGTTAGACTGATTTTAGAGTCGGTTAAATAGTCAGCACAACATTGCGGGCCGAAGGGCCTGTGCTGCTCTCTGTTCTCTATCCGGCAGTGTACGTTCTGCGTTCTTACCGTCTCCAGGTCGCGCAGGGCTGACCGCAGCATCAGGTTCTCCATCTCTGCCTGGTGCAGCTTGTCGCAGCGGGCACGGGCGGCTTCCAGCTGCTCCTCCAGCAGGGACTTGGTCTCCAGCAGCGCCTGATTGTACTCTCTCTCCTCCTGCCAGAGGCAACGGCGCGGGGTGGGGGTGGTGGGGGAGAGAGACACACACACGTTAGAAACCTCCCTACGCCGCTGTCCGTCAACCCTCCCCCACCCCGGTGACCGTCCTGCCTCCCAGGAGCTGCCGTCCTGCTGGGGGTGGGGGGGGGCTGCCATGACTGTTGGGCGCACAGCAAGATCCCCCCCCCCATGCCCGCTACCCCCAAGTACGGCTCCACTTCCCTTCACAGGAAAGGACAGGCTTGCCGCTGTGTGTGTGTGTGGGGGGGGGTAAGTTTAGAGCCACAGGGTGAGGAAACAGGCCCTTTGGCCCAATTCCACCCCCCGCCGTACCGGCCGAGATGCCCATCTGTCCTACAACGTAGGAGGGGCTGGGAGGAGCCCAGCAGGTCGGGCGCCATCTGTGGGGAGGTCGTGGACGGTCGACGCCTCAGGCCTAGCCCAGTCGTCAGGACAGCTGCCCTGTCTGCTTGACGCCGGGGCGGAGACTTTGGGGAGAAGGTCACGCAGGGAAGGCACGTTACGCCTGCTCGCTGGGCTGAGAGGAGACCCGGGGGGGGAAGGGAGCGAGGGAACCGAGCAGGCCACTCCAAGGAGAGCTGGATGCATCAGGGGGCCCAGCACTGCACCCTTGGGCAAGAAATTGGGGTGGATATACGTCTCTACCAAAGGAGGTGTGAGACGCTGCTTCCGTCCGCTAGCCTGCTGGTCACCCTTGAGCAAGGTGTAGCATCTGCTTAGCCTCTCTCCGATCAGGGTCACGTGAACCCACGGGAGCAGATGGTGAAATCTCTCTCTCTCTCTCTCTCTCTGGATGGTGAGAGCCCATTGATCCTCCAGTCGGGGTGTGGGGGGGAGTGGCTCGGAGAAGTGACGCGGAAGAGAGTAACATTGGGACAAGGAGCTGGTGGTCTACTGCTCTTGTTATTACAAGGAGCTCGTGGCCTAAGGTAGAAGGAGTCAATTTTAGAAAACCCGAGCACATTTGTTTTTCAACATCGTCTCCTCCTTTAATACGGATCTTGAGAAAGAGAGAGAAGAGAAATCGCCTTTCAACTCACGAGAGAGAATGGGCTTTTGATGTAACAGGCAATTTCTTTTTTACAAGGTCAAGTCGCTAGCTCAACGCTCAACCGTCAATCCAGCACGGATGGAAAGCGTGCCAGGGAGCCGGCTGGATTCGAACTCGGGAGCTTCCGCCCCAAAGTCCAGCGCTGATGCCACTACGCCACCAGCCAGCTCACACGGACCTTGGATCTCCAGAAAGTGGTCCACAGCAGGGGTGATTGATAAGTTCGCGGCCTAAAGTAGGCGATGAGTTATTAACTTCAAACTTTCTACATAATCACTCAGAGTTGAACTGCACATGCATGTAACGAGAGCTGTATAACTCATCTCCTTCTACCTTAGGCCATGAACTTATCAATCACCCCTCGTATCGGGGCTGGGTTACTCATGAGAGCGAGCCTAGCCTGAGATACCGACGTGCTGGGTTGGGGACTGTCATTTTTGATGGACTCTACATCCAGCTCTCTTTGGCGGTGGGCGGGGGGGGGGCGCGTGGTTTGCTGTTGATTGTCCGGTTTGGGAAGGGTGTCGATGCTTCCAATGGCACAAGTAGGGGAGGGGGATCTTTGGGGTTCTGATGTTTCCGCCATTCATTCTATGGGGCTTCTTGTTCACGGCTGTCTGTGAAGAGTAAGAATTTCAGGTTGTATAGCATACACACTAAAGTAAAAAGTTAAAGTCTGTCCCAAGACTTATAGGCTCATCAGGCCAGTGCTTATGCTGGTTTCCGTGGTGTGAAGCGACTGAGAGTACGAGACTCCCCCCCCCCCTGGATAGGAGGTTAACCCCCAGTATTTTGCCGGTACCCATTTTCAGCTGGATGGACTGGAGCAATGTGTGGTTAGGTGCCTTGCTCAAGGACACAACACGCTGCCTCGGCTGGGGCTCGAACTCACGACCTTCAGATCGCTAGTCCAACGTCCTAACCACTTGGCCACGCGCCACACACACACCGTATACATTCTCTGACGTTAAATCGAACCGTTGAGGTGCCCTACGGAAGGCAGGTTAAGGGTCAGGATCGGCTATCACCAGGCGGAGCACAGTAGGATTCCACAGACTGGGAATGGCCCGGGGGGGAGGGGTGCAGATCGGACCAAACGCTGGGGGCGAGAGGGGATTACACCCTTCCCCCAGTCCCGCTTGCCCACCCAACTGCCCTCGCTGCCGCGCCCCAGCACGGAGAGGTACCTCAGCCTTCCCGCGGTAGAACTCGATGCTGTTCAGCCGTTCCTTGTAGGCTTTCACCTCGTGCTGCAGCCGGTCCACACGGGTGGCCTTCTCCCGCAGCACGTCCACCTCGTCCCTGTAGGTCTGCGCCGTCCGGGCCTCTAGCACCAGCTCGCGGTTCTGCGGGGGGGCGGGAGGAAGCAGGGGACGGTCACTGAGACTGGTGGCTTCACTCTGTGTCTGACCCCGGGAGTGTGTGATGGGACGGTGTGGAGGGAGTTTCACTCTGTGTCTGACCCCGGGAGTGTGTGATGGGACGGTGTGGAGGGAGCTTCACTCTGTGTCTGACCCCGGGAGTGTGTGGTGGGACGGTGTGGAGGGAGCTTCACTCTGTGTCTGACCCCGGGAGTGTGTGATGGGACGGTGCGGAGGGAGATTCACTCTGTGTCTGACCCCGGGAGTGTGTGATGGGACAGTGTGGAGGGAGCTTCACTCTGTGTCTGACCCCGGGAGAGTGCGATGGGACAGTGTGGAGGGAGATTCACTCTGTGTCTGACCCCGGGAGTGTGTGATTGGGACGGTGTGGAGGGAGCTTCACCCCGTGTCTGACCCCGGGAGTGTGTGATGGGATGGTTTGGAAAGTGTTTTACTCTGTGTCTGACCCCATGCACCCAGGGGTGCTCACCAAATCCCAATTTTAAGTGCAGTCTTAATTTCAAACTCATGATTAACTCAAAAACAGAACCGAGAGTTGATGATCACTAGATCAGCCGCCCTTCAGTGAACCTCCTCGACAAAGAAATCGGGTGGAATTTATCCCACCTCAGACTGAGCAAAGTCATCTGATTCTGTGGCTGAGTGGGTCGGGCTGCTGCCTCCTAACCCTGGAGACTGGGGTTCGAATCTAACCTTCGCACTTGTGGTGTGTGCGTGTGGAGTTCACGTTCTCAGTGTCTGCATACTTCCAGTCCCATCAGTCTGCTCCTGTACCCGTGGGGGATGGTGGTATCGGTGAGCTAATTGCCCCCTCTCCCCCATGTGTGGGTGAGGGGTGTGAAATGAGTGGTTGATGGGCCAGCCTGAGAATTAAGGTGTTGCACAGAGTGGGCGGGCCGAAGGGCTGTCAATCAACACAGCTGAAGGGAGCGTGTCCGAATCACAAACGCCATGACAGGCAAGGGACCGTGTGCAAATCTCCCCCGAGGGCCGGTACCTGCTTCTGCAGAGTCTTGAATTCCATCTGAAGCTCCTGCAGCTCCTGCTTGCAGTCCTGGAGTTTCTCGCCCTTCTCCTCCCTAAATCCACAGAGAGACGGTCCTCAGTCTCACACACGCGGAGGAGGAAAGAAACGGGGGCTGGGACCTGCCGTTCAGCCACCCCCCTCCCTCCCCATTGAGTCTGCCTGCTAACCAAAGCAACACCAGACATCACACCTCTCCCGGAAGTTCCGAGAGTCTCCCGCATATTGATAGTGGCTCCCTGACGCCCGCAAATTATATACAATATCCCGGAAATCGATTTTTTTGAGAAAGAGCGAGCGAGAGAGCACGAGAGAGTGCGGCATGGCAGAGTATTCCAAAACAAGAAAATATAAAACGTGCGTCACCCCAGACTACCCTAAAGTGTACCCCTGCCTAATAGGTAGGGTTGCCAACTGTCCCATATTAGCCGGGACATCCTGTATATCGGGCTAAATTGGTTTGTCTCATACGGGACCGCCCTTGTCCCGTATTTCCCCTGCTAAGGTAGAGTGTTCCTATGAAACCGTTCGTAAGCCGAAATGGCGTAAAGCGAAGAAGCAATTACCATTAATTTATATGGGAAAAATTTTTGAGCGTTCCCAGACCCAAAAAACAATCTAACAAATCATACCAAATAACACAGGGGTCCCCAACCCTTTTTGCACCGTGGACCGGTTTAATATTGACAATATTCTTGTGGACCGGGGGGGAGGGGGGGGTGTTCAAGTAGGGATAAACTCACCTCAACATGTCTTTTACAGTTAGGGTTGCCAACTTTCTCACTCCCAAATAAGGTTCAAAACTATCAGTCAAATCCCAGGATACTTTACCCCAGGAAAGACTACCATGACCATGAAGCCTTGCGCGGGCACCTGTGTGGGCATGCGTGACTTGCCAATTTCTTTTTCTGACTGTTTTGCCATCTTCCCGACTATACTGTACATACATCATTTCTACTTTATATAGGCTGTGTATTTATCATATCATTCCTGCTCTTACTATATGTTAGTGTTATTTATTTTCAGTTTTATGTGTTATTTGGTATGATTTGTTAGGTTATTTTTTGGGTCTGGGAACACTCAAAAATTTTTCCCGTATAAATTAATGGTGATTGCCTCTTCGCTTCATGCCATTTTGGCACGAAAGGTTTCATAGGAACGCTCTACCTTAGCGGAGGAAATACGGGACAAGGGAGGTCCCGTTTGGGACAAACCAATTTAGCCCAATGTACGGGATGTCCCGGCTGATACCGGACAATTGGCAACCCTATGTTCAAGTTCAACAGCGCGTGACAGGGAATGAGAAAAGGTGCAGCTGACTCATATCGTTTCCTCACGGCCCAGTAGCACATGCTTTGCGGCCCAGTACCGGTCCGCGGCCCGGTGGTTGGAGACCACTGGAATAACACATAAAACCTAAAATAACACTAACATGTAGTAAAAGCAGGAATGATATGATAAATACACAGACTATATAATGTATGTACAGTGTAGTTTCACTTAACAGAATCGGGAAGATTAAGGCAAAACCGATTTGTGGGGGAAAAGATCGGCAGGTACACACATGCGCACACAGGTGCCCGCGCAAGGCTTCATGGTCATGGTAGTCTTTCTCGGGGTAAACACAAGTGTCCCGTATTAGACTGCTACTTTTGTCCCTTGTTTGGGAGTGAGAAAGTTGGCAACCCTACTAATAGGGGTCAAAAATAATGACAGTGTTGCTCGCTGCTCTGTTTGCAACAGTGACTTTTCTGTTGCCCATGGTGGGTTAAATGACTGTAAAAGACATGTTGAGGTGAGTTTAACAGGTGTCATTCGTTCATTAGCATAGCTAACGTTATTTAAACTAGCTGGCTAGCTGCTAAGGAGCTACTCTATTGCAGACATCCCACCTCTCCTGGAAGTTCCGGGAGTCTCCTGCAAATTGATGGTGCTACCTCCGGGAAATGAGTTTTTGCAGGGTGGGATGTCTGTAACACACACACACAAAATGCAGGAGGAACTCAGCAGGCCAGGCAGCATCTGTGGATAAGAGCAAACAGTCGGCGTTTCGGGCCGAGAGCCCTGCGGACTACCGTCCAACGAGACTTGAATGCATTCTCAGCTTTCAAATGAGCTGGAGCCCCCTCTCGTCCACCCTGCCACCCCACCCCTGGGAATCCCCTCCGTTCCTCTGTCCCGTCCACACTGCCCATCGGAGAGCGCGTCCCCACGCCCGCCGTCCCCGGCCGCTTCGGTGCAGCGTCCTCTCATGGTGTACGGAAGCCGCCGCGGACTGACAGGAAGGCGGGAGGAGGTCGCTGCAGGACGTGTAGCTGACCCCGGGGTGGGGGGGCTGAAGAGGCGGACAGGGAAGGGGAATAAAGTCACGGCGGATACCACCCGCACAGCAAGCCCCCTTCTAGAAAGCGCTATAACTTCACGCCGTCTTAAGGATTCCCTCCCACCCCCCCACCCAGGCAGTTAACCTGATCAATCATTCCAGCGTGCCCCCCACCACCCCCTCTAGCTATTCCCTCAGTCGACGTTACAGGCCGAAGCCTTCCCTCAGAACGTCTCAGCCCAAAACGTCGACTGCTTATTCGTCTCCGTAGATGCCTCCTGATCTGCTGAGGTTCCCGCGTTCAGCGTGCTAGCTCAGATGGGCTGAGGGGCCTGCACTGTGGCGTCTAGGTCGTACCCCCGCCTCCCCACCCCCCCCCCGCTACTCACAGCTCCTGGCGCAGGCGCCGCAGCTTGGCCCTGGAGTCGGCGAGCTGGACGGTCAGGTTCCGGGGGGTGTCCGCGGGCCCGTGGATGGAGGGTGGGGCCCCGTGGGGCCAGGCCTCGCCCGGGCCCCGCTCCCGCTCCTGTATCAGCTCAGAGAGCCGCTGTGGGAGGGGGGAGCGGGGGAGCAACAGAGAGAGAGAGAGATGCAATACCCGAGTGAGAAGTGAGAGCTTGCAAGGGGGCTCCCTCATCCCCACACCCTCCAAGGGATCGGATTAGACGGGCCTGAGCACAAAGTGGGGTCTCCTCGCTGAGGGATGTCCTGCCCACAATGAGGGCTCACCTTGCTGAGAGGGAGGCCCACAGCGAGGGGAGAGGGTACTCCACACCCATTTTGAGGGAAGCTCTGCCAACTGGAGGGGTCTCACCCGCTGGGGTAGCCCCCACCCACGGGAATGAAGGCTCTGTCCACTGACGCAGGCTCCTCGCACGATGGGAGGAGCGAGTAGGCCAAGTCAGACCTTGAGGGGTGGAGTGAGGCCTCAGCCCACAGTGGATGGGAAGGCCACACCTGGTGAGAGAAGGCTCACCCCTTCGCAAAGCTCCTCTCCCCACGGTGGGAGTAAGGGGCTCCGCCCACAGGAAGGACGGCCCAACAGAGGCCCCGCCTACATGGGGGTGCGGCTCTGACAGAGGACAGCCCACAGATGCCCCGCCCACCATGAGGGCGTGGCTTTACCACGGGGAGGCTGGCCCAGTGAGGCCCCGCCCACTGTGAGGGCGTGGCTTTACCACAGGGGGCTGGCCCGGAGAGGCCCCGCCCACTGTGAGGGCGTGGCTTTACCACAGGGAGGCTGGCCCACAGAGGCCCCGCCCACTGTGAAGTCCCGGCCCACTGAGAGTGGGAGCTGGGGGTCTGAGGAAGGAGCTTGAGGAGGGTGGGTGTGAGGGGGTAGGGAAGGGAGGATGTGAGGAGGAGATAGATAAGACAGATACTTTATTTATCCCAAAAGGAAATTTCAGTGTCACAGTAGCATTACAAGTGTACAGGTATACAAATATTAAAAGAGAAGTAAGAAAGAATGAAAAATAAGTTACCTCAAACAGTCTAACAGGAGGGGGTCATCACTTCCCCGGTGATTGGTTGACTCACTATACAGCCTAATGGCCGAGGGTAAGAGTGACCTCATATAGCGCTCTTAGGCTGTTACTGAAAGTGCCCCTCTGTTCAGCCAAGGTGGCATGCAGAGGGTGAGAAACTTTGTCCGGAATTGCCAGGATTTTCTGGACGGTCCTTTGTCCTGCCACAAGCTCCAGTGGAGAGGTGGGGAAGGGAGGGGGAATGGGGGAGAGGGGACAGGGGAAGGGGGAGAAGGGAGAGGGGAAGGGGAAGATGGTGTGAGCAGAGTGGGGAGAGGGGAAAGAGGGGAGGAGAGGGGGAGAAGGCAAGGGAGAGGGAGGAGGGGAAGGGGAAAAGAGAGAGGTGGAGGGAGGAGAGGGAGAGAAGGGGAAGGGGAAGAGGGTGGGAGAGGGAGGGGGAGGGGGAGAGGGGGTGTGAGGGGAAGGGGAGAGGGGAGGGGGAGAAGGCAAGGGAGGGGAGAATAGGTCTGGGAGGAGAGGAAAGAGGAGAAGAAGAGGGGAGAGAAGACAGGAAGGGAGAAGGGGGAGGGACAGGGGAGGAGAGGAAGGGGAGAGGGGGGAGGGGAAGAGAGGGGGAGGAAGGAAATGGAGTGAAGAAAGGGGGAAGGGGAAGAGGGTGGGGGGAGGAGGGGAAAGGGAGGGGGAGGGGAGGATGGGAAGGGGGAGGAGAGGAAGGGGAGGAGGGGAAGGGGGGAGGGGGTGAGGGAGAGGGGAGGGGGGAGGGGAAGGGGAGGGGAGGGGAGGATGGGAAGGGGGAGGAGGAGTGGCATGGGGAGTAGGGAGGGGAGGAGGGGAAGGGGTGAGGGAGAGGGGAGGGGGAGGAGGGGAAGGGGGAAGGAAGGGGAAGGGGAGAGGAAGGGGGATAGGGAGGGAGGGAGAACAGGGAGGTGGGTGATAGGTGAGGGAAGGGGAAAGTATAGGTGGGAGGAGGAGGGAGAGAGACGGAAGGGGGGCATAGGTCAAATGGAGGAGAGGGAGGACGAGAAGGAAGGGGAGGAGGGGGGGAGAGGAATGTATATTCTCTGAGCACCTGCACCGTCCCAACCACGCACCGTCGGACAGTCGGGGTGCCGGACTGACATCGGGAGCTGTGCGTGGAAGTCCCGGGGCGGGGCAGGGTGGGGCTGCAGCAGGCACGACTGCGCCCACGGCCCCGATTCACCACCCACGTCCTCCTCCCGGCACCGCCCCTTCGCGAGGGAACGCGGATACCGCGGGCAATCAGGATCGGCTGCGTCCCTCGCTGACCTCCCCCTTTGCTACTGGGGGGGGGAGGGGGGACTCTGGGGGAAATGGACACCCTCCTCTCCGTCCTGCCCTGTCCGTGACCCGTGTCAGCCGTCTTGGCGCCAAGCGTGTGGTGACACTTACGGGCTGCCGCCAGCACAACCTCAGACTGCGTTAGCCGTTGAGGTGAGTGACGCTTTCCACTGTACATTTCAAACTTTCTGGGAACATGTAACAAATAAAGCTAATCTTTAAATCTGCGTTATCTATACATGGGTGGGGTGAAAATGTCGAAGAGTTGGGGGGTGACACAGTCAAAGGTCACGGATGGATTGAGTGCAGGGCCAGGGAAACGTGGTGGACCTCAGGGGGGTGGGGGCGGACTCCGGTCTCGAATCCGGCCGGCCCCTCCTTGCGGGCTTTCCATCCGGGGCCGGCTCCAGCGTCGAGCTAGCGAGTCGGCCTCGTAAGAGAGACAGAAACGCTAAAAAAAACCCAGAAAAACTTCGAGGTCGCCGCCCGATGCGCCAGAAGGCGCGGAGGGAGCTTCATCTGGACGAGTGCGAGGGCGTCGTACTTCGGAGGTCAAACGCGAGAGATTCCGCAGGGGCCGGAAGCCCGGAGCAATGCACACGAAATGCCAGGGGAGCTCAGCAGGTCGGGCAGCATCTATGGAGGGGGATGAACGGTCGACGTTTCGGCCCCAGACCCTTCATCAGGACTGGAAAAGAGGGATGAAGCCAGAAGCAAGGGGAATGAATAGCACTGATAGACAGAAAGACTTGGGCTCCTAGTCCATAGATCCCTTCAAATGGTCACATACCTTCTGATTCTCTTAGCGTCCAGGATATTTATTTTATTCTATTTTATTTTAATTTGAGATACAGCGGGGCGACAGACCCTTTTGGCCTAACAAGTCCGCGTCAGCCACATGACCAATTAAAATCAAATCAAGTCAAGTTTAATTGTCATTCAACCATACAGTAGTGCTAGAGAGTTTGTGAACCCTGTAGAATTTTCTCTATTTCTGCATAAGGATGGCCTAAAACGTGATCAGATCTTCACGTAAGTCCTAAAACTGGTTAAAGAGAACCCAATTAAATTAATAAAGAAAATTCTACAGGGTTCCCAAACTTCCTAGCACCACTGTAGGACTGAGCGAGACTGCGTTCCTCTGGGGCCAAGGTGTAAAACATTCAAAATAGCGAGCAAACATTCAAAAATAGAGAGTAACATCATTCAAAATAGTGAGAAAACATTCAAAAATAGCGAGTAACATAATTCAAAATAGCAGGAAAACCTTCAAAAATGGTGAGTAACACAATGCAAAATAGCCAGCAAACATTCAAAAACGGCGAGTAACATGATTCAAAATAGCGAGCAAACTTTCAAAATCAGCGAGTCACGCAACTCAAAATAGTGAGAAAACCTTCAAAAATGGCGAGTAACAAGATTCAAAATAGCGAGAAAACATTCAAAAACAGCGAGTAACACGATTCAAAATAGTGAGCAAACATTCAGAAATAGCAAGTAACACGATTCACAATAGAATGTTTTCTCCCTTGGGGGAAAAAAACATATACATAGTCTACGACCCTGAGCGACAATGTCCAGCAATCGATGGTACAGTCTCCCGGCAGTGTACGAACACACAGGGCGTCCAGCCTGTCATTCCACCGCTCGAACACAGGAGGGCAGCACTGCAGGGAGAGGCCAACGCCCAGCCGAGCACGGACACCAGCCGTAAACAGCTCTGCATCTTCCCAGCAGCTCTACAGCAGCAGGCAAGCCGGTACTGACTTACCGACCGGTACGTCGTTGGACTGTGGGAGGAAACCGGAGCACCTGGAGGAAATCCGCATGGTCACGGGGAGAGAGTACAAACTCCTTACAGGCTGCGGAGGGAATCGAACCGGGTTGCTGGTTCTGTAACAGCGTAACGCTAACCATTTCCTCAGATCAATGACATACTTCGGAGACGTGTACAGAGTGGAGATAGGATCCTTAGTCCATCTCACTCGTGCCAACCAAGATGCCAATCTGAGATAGTCCCCTTTGCCTGTGCTTGGCCCACATCTCCTTAAACCTTTCCGATCCATGCCCCTGTCCAAATAGCTTTTCAACTTTGCAATTATACCCGTAGTGGTAGTTAATGATCCACTCTCAGTGGGAGGAGTTCACACACTGTACAAGCGGGGTTGTCAGTAAAGTTCAGCTGAATAGCCTGCACGCTGGTGTCCCGGTGTGCTCTGCACTCTCTCCTCATATCGAACACAATAAACGCCTTCACCATTTCCCCGGCAGCTCCCTCCGTACACCACCGCCCTCGGTGTCTCTCGATTCCCCTCTCACCTTAAAAGGCATCCCCTCTAGTTTTAGACTCCCCCTACCCTGGGGTAAAAGGCTGTGATCATCATCCCCTGCTTCCCTCCCTCCAGTTTTACTCCCCCCACCTTGGGGAGAAGATGTGACAACCATCCCCTGCTCCACCTCTAGTTTTAGACTCCCCCCCCCCCCGACTCTGGGGGGAAAAGGCTGTGACAATCACCGCCTGCTCCCCTCCCCCTCTTCCTTTTCCTCCTTATTCCCTCTTTCTCACCTCCTCCTCCCCCAGTCTTCCCTTTTCTTGTTCCTTCCTCCTTCTCTCCTCTTCCCTCTACCCTCGTTTCTCCTCCTCCCCCCCAACCTTTTCATGCTGATTTTGAATGTTTGCTCGCTATTTTGAACCACGTTACTGGCTGTTTTTGAGTGTTTGCTGGCTATTTCGAATTGTGTCACTCATTGTTTTTGAAAGTTTCAGTCTCTGGGATTTCTGTCAACGGCTTTTCTGTGTCAAACTTTCAGGCTCATAAACATCTCGTGTTTTTTTTTTGACTGAAACCAACTTCCCCCAGTTCCTCATTCAAGTTTAATCTTTGCTTCCCTAACATTTTTGGCAGGTGTTTTCTGCAAAGACAGAGACTAATTCCTCAAATGTCGCTATAGTTTTGTCTCTCATTGCCTCTGAGACAGACCAAGGGTCTCGATCTGAAACGCCGGCTGTCCACGTCCCTCCGCGGACGCAGCCTGATCTGCTGGCTGCCTCCAGCGCTTTGTGTGCGTTGTGTGCGTCCACCGGCCTGTCCTCGTGCGTGCCCACGCTCTCTAATCCAGGCAGCATCCTGGTGGACCTCTCCTGCACCCAGCGCAGAGCCTCCGCGTCCTTCCCGGCAGAGGGGCGGCCAGGGGTGATTGCAAAACTCCAGATGTGGCCTCGCCAGAGTTTCGTAAAGCTGCACCGTTACTTCCTGGCCCTTGAGTTTAATGCCGTGATTAATACAGGCAATTATGTCATGGGCTTTCTTCACCGCCCTAGCGGACAGCGCAGCCAGTCGCAGAGAGCTGCGGACTCTGTGTGTGTGTGTGTGTGTGTGTGTGTGTGTGTGTGTGTGTGTGTGTGTGTGTGTGTGTGAGAGAGAGAGAGAGAGAGAGAGAGAGAGAATCGCAATCGGCAGCTTTTCGATACGCCAAGGACGTGGCCTACGAGACTAGCGCGCCTTCAGGGTGCCGGATTTTCGTGGCTCTGGAGGCGGGCGGATTCAAGGTCGGTGCTGCCATCTGATGCATCATGAGAGTACACGGAAGATCGAAAGCAGCGAGCTGGCCGCTGGCTGTGCGCCCAGAGACCCGAGTTCTTTGGGCACAGAGCTCGGTAACAGACTTTAAACATCGTAAATCAGCGAGCTGTTTGTTATGTCTCCCCTCTCGCTGTGGAACAGAGACACCTCTTTCTCCCTTATTCGGGAGAGAGAGAGAGCCTGTGGTATGTTGAATACCGGGTGAACGAGTAGTCTTTGGAGTACTGCAAGTCTGTGTCTTTATGGATGCTTTGCTTCACACTTGAGTGCTCGGTGGAGGATGCATATGTTTCTTTGCTGGTGGGGGAGGGGGGTCGTCGCTTTGCTGCTGCTTGTGCGTGGGAGGGGGTTCTTTGAAGTTCTATTGTTTTAACTGTCATTCATTCTTTGGGGCACTCCTCTGTCTTTGTGGATGTTTGTGAAGAAAAAGAATTTCAGGACGTATATTGCATATACTTCTCTGACGTTAAATGTACCTGTTAAGCCCATTGAAAGGCATCATTTCCATCAAGCAACTCAGCGAAGATTGCGACGGGGGCAGCCTGCAAGTCCCACGGCGGCAGTTCCGGTGCTACCGCGAACCCGTACGCCTTTGCAGCGTGGGAGGAAGCTGGAGAACCCAGAGGAAATCTGCGTGCTCACGGGGAGCACACACAGACACCACACAGCCAGTGGCGGGAATCGAACCCCGAATTAGAGATCGCTGGCCGGCGCTGTACTCCGCGAACCGCAGGCCGTCAAGAGGGCAAATGGGATGTCGGCCTTCAATGCTAGAGGGATTGAATCTAAGGGCAGGGAGGTTATGCTGCAACTGTACAGGGTACTGGTGAGGCTGCACCTGGAGTACTGCGTGCAGTTCTGGTCTCCTCACTTGAGGAAGGATCTACTGGCTTTGGAGACCGTGCAGAGGAGGTTCACCAGGTTAATTCCAGAGATGAGGGGGTTAGACTATGAGGAGAGATTGACTCACCTGGGACTGTACTCACTGGAATTCAGAAGAATGAGAGGAGATCTTATAGAAACATACAAAATTATGGAAGGGATAGATAAGATAGAGGCAGGAAAGTTGTTTCCACTGGTAGGTGAGACTAGAACTAGGGGACAGAGCCTCAAGATTCAGGGGAGTAGATTTAGGACGGCGATGAGGGGGAACTGCTTTTCCCAGAGAGTGATGAATCTGTGGAATTCTCTGCCCATTGAAGCAGTGGAGGCTGCCTCAGTAAATAGGTTGGAGAGATTGCTGCACAGTAGGGGAATTAAGGGTTGTAGGTAGGTGGAGATGAGTTCATGGCCAGATCAGCCGTGATCTTATTGAGTGGTGGAGCAGGCTGGACGGGCCAGATGGCCGACTCCTGCTCCCGTTTCGTATGCTACCAGGCTGGTATGGGAGTGTGACTGGGCAACTGCATTGTGGCCAGTCTTCCTCGCCATGGGTGGGGTGAGGAGGGGAGGGGTCAGGGTGTCAGTTCTTACCTCCATGTTGTCATCTCTCTGCTTGGCCAGGGCCCTGAGGTGACAGGCCATGTTGTCAAAGAGCAGCTGCAACTCGTGCGAAGTCAGGGAGTCCATCTCCGGCCACTGTAGCGACAGCACGTTCTGCGGGTTCTGAGTGACCTGCGGGCGGTCTGGAGTTAGCCCCGAGACGTCTGGCGGGGTGGGGGGGGGCTCATCGTCTCCGCGCCCCCACTCTGAGAGCGCGCGAGACCGCGAGGAGGTCCTGGGATGCGGGAGTTGTGGGCTGATTTGGGGAGCGTTCTCCAGGACTGGGATGCTGTGGTGGGCCGCCCACACGGGGAAGGGCTCTCACTGGACGAGGGAGGGATGGACGTGACTGGGGGCGGTGGAGTGGGGACGGGTTCCTGAAGGTTGCTCTCCCTCCCTGCCAGCTCTGGGCACCTATTTTAGGCCCAGCATGGAAGCACAATGGGTAGTGGGTTCAATCCCGAC